>NW_010420143.1:3855-17045 GCF_000710305.1 Buceros rhinoceros silvestris | reverse complement strand
AGGTACCGGGAGCGCCTGCCTCGGCTGTAGCGATGGGAGCCGGGGAACCAGTGCTGGTCGTTAATGTCACTTTTCGTCACTGTTCCACCACGCCGCTGCTGCTAACGTTTAGAATCTACTTGTATTTTGTGGAAATAAACCCGATGTGTGCTTTTCTCGAGATTTCTTTAAAATTAACGCCTGAGCTTGTTAATTTGCTGCTGGCAGGAGCTTGCTTCTTGAGCACTGAAGCACTTTGTTTTATATAATATCCGTGATAGTAAAAGCCTGAAGACTGCCCTGTAAGTTCACTGCTGCTAGTTTGCAGGATTTAAATTGTCTGCGTGAGTAGAGATACGGTCTTCTTTGAATATGAGAAGAATCCTTTTTTGTAAATAGAATGTAGTGAGTTTCTGGTATGTGTGCAGAGCAGATGAAAATAGTGATGTGACTCCAGTGGTCAGTATATG
This sequence comes from Buceros rhinoceros silvestris, assembly GCF_000710305.1. Classification (NCBI taxonomy): domain Eukaryota; kingdom Metazoa; phylum Chordata; class Aves; order Bucerotiformes; family Bucerotidae; genus Buceros; species Buceros rhinoceros. The sequence continues at coordinate 16,596 of NW_010420143.1, read as the reverse complement.
TGGTGGGCATGATGCCTGCGTAGGGTTGTTCAGAACAAAAGCCCCCTTTGCTGCTGTTGTAATACTCTTTACTTTTCTTTCTCTAGAGTGAGGCAGAAGTGAATCCCAAAGCTTACCCTCTGGCTGATGCACAGCTCACCAAAACGCTACTGGATCTTGTACAGCAGTCCTGCAACTATAAGCAGCTACGCAAGGGGGCCAATGAAGGTGAGACCTATGTGTGGCAAAGTGTGCTGGAAAACATAGTGAGGAGTTTGTGAGAAGCTGTGGCTTGAGATTGTCTCTTCTCTCTAGCGGTGGGCAACGGATGATATATAGATCTGGATATTGCGAGTGTCAGCCTCCTTCCTCCTCCTTGTGGCCTGCTTAAGCAATGTTCAGGCACAGAATTAAGCTGTAATCTTTTCAACACACATATGGAGTTCCTGTAGGTGCCCAGACTGTTCCTGGTGTGTGTCGTATGATCATGCGTACTTCAGTGGTGTGGTGCTGGGATTACCAGACACCTAGGCAGTTCAGAATCATAAAAAGGTTTGGGTTTGAGGGTACATCTAGTGCAATCTGCTCAGAGGGTAGCTCCCCCTTCACAGTTGGATCAGGTTGCTTGGGGATTTGTCTCGTCAAACTTTTAAAGAAACAATCCCTAAGGATAGAAACTCCACAGTCTCTCAGGACCCATGTCCAGCAGCTTAAACCCCTCTCATAAAGGTGGGCTATATATAAAATTCCAGCATGTCCCCAGAATCTCCCTGAGGCAACGGTCAGTCTCCAACTTGTCCTTTTTCCTGTGCACTCATGAGGACAGTTGGGCTCCATCTTCTCTGCAATCCCCTTGAACTAGTAGAAAACAGCAGAGGCATCTCCCCCACTCCCACCTCGGCCCTCTCTTTGCCAGGCTAAACAAACCCAGCTGTCCCAGTCCCCCCTTCATCTGTGGTGCACCCCAGCCCCCTACCCATCAGCAGCCCTGGGCTGGCCTCACTCCCTTGTGAACCTCTGTGCTGTGCTCGAGGGCACTGTTGTGCACAGTACCCCAGGTGCAGCCCTGCGAGTAACTCCCTCTCTAGCCCTATCGCTGTCGTTTTCCTTTGACCTTTCCTCATGCTGCCACTAGATCCTCTGCTTGCTCATGCCAGTTTCTACGCCTTCTAAAGTCATTTTCCATGAGATGTGCTTTTCAGAAGGACCTAGATGACTTATTCAGTTTCTTTTACAGCCACCAAAACACTGAACCGAGGGATAGCGGAGTTCATTGTGATGGCAGCAGATGCAGAGCCCTTGGAGATCATCCTGCACCTCCCTCTTCTCTGTGAGGACAAGAACGTACCTTATGTGTTTGTGCGCTCCAAGCAAGCCCTGGGCCGGGCCTGCGGTGTTTCCCGGCCTGTCATTGCCTGCTCCATCACCATCAAGGAGGGATCACAGCTAAAGCCTCAGATCCAGTCTGTCCAGCAAGCAATAGAAAGACTGTTGGTCTAAATGCCCGTGAGTTTGTGTGTGGAATAGGAAAGCTGAAGTCAGAGAGAATTAACGTTTAGCTTCGGTATTGAGGTTATAGTTTTGATATCAGTGTTTCATTTCAAAATACATTTTTGTTCAATAATGGCTTAATGTTTCTGACTCTCCTCCCTCCTCTTTTCTATTATTCCACTCCAACATGTTCATTCTCATTGTATTACTTCTTGAAAAGTGATTGTACAACGCTATTTCCTTTTTTATGTTTAAAAAAAAAAAAAATCCCCCCTTATCTCCATGTCTGCCTGCTCAGGGCTTTTCTAACCCAGCCAGGAGCTTCCTCTGCATTGCACTATTTCTGCTGAGCTGCAGCCTCTAACACGTGTGAGTAACTCTGTGTTTCTGAGGGGTTTTGTCTACTAAGGATAAGGCATGTCAGTTCCCACCCAGTGTGTGCGTGCAGGCTGCTGGAGTTGTTGCTTCAAGTGATGGAGCAGCGTAGACTATGTCTAAGGCAGGCAGCAACTACTGTGAGCAGCAGACGGAGCCAAGATCAGTACAGGGAGCACAACTGTTTTTCTTGAAACCAGACAAGAGATCTGTGAGAGGTATGCGGGGAGCAGAAATGTTACAGCAGCGCACAAGGGGAAATCTCTTATCTTGCTTGTTTTTAAATACTGACTTTTTAAGAAAAATAAAATTGCTGACCAAGCTAAATATAATTGTCATTCCCTCAGGGAAGCATTTGCAGCTAACGGAAGTGTTTCTACTTGTAAAGCTAAACTGCTCAGAGATTGCCCAACGGCCGTTGCAGTACAGTAGTTCATATTCCAGTTTTATTTGCATGGACTGTATCGGTGACCTTGGGCTTCCCAGGGAATTCACGTGCCAAGCACATGGTAGAGAACAGCCTGCTGTGGCTGACAAGTACCCTACATCTGGCTGATAATTATAAAAAGTATCTCATGCCTTTAGGGAAGCTGCTGTACTGTAGTCACCTTACTGAAGAGGAACCCTTTAAATCATGGCCAAGACAACAGAGAGCAAGTAATTTTTCAGATAAATCAACTTGGGTCTCAAGAAGAGAATGAAGCACCACCAGCATTCTGTATTAGTGGTGGTCTTGCAGATCTAGCTGTAGTTCAATGTGTATTGCATAATAAATCCACCTACTGCTCTGAGCAGGAGTCTAAACCTCTGTGTTGGAATGGGTCATATCAAATATATCTTCTACTGTAGGATGCCTAAGCAAAGGTATTGTGGAAAAATCCATAGATGCAATAGCAGAAGGGAAAGTAAGTTCTTGTAATGTCTCTGCAGAGACAGAAACTTCATATCTTTAGTAAGTACAACCTGAGCAGATGAAATCGGCTCACAAAAGACTGAAGACAAATCATGTCTATGTTCTTGTAAATGACTGATAATAGTAATAACCTTGTTGAGGTGAACTTACAGAGTTTAGTCTTCTCATTTGTACGAGGTTTAGAAAGGCTGCTGTTCCCTTCCACTGATGCTGACTGTTGAGCTAGTTGTGTTTAAAACCACAGCTCTGCAAAGGACTTGCCCTATTGTACCATGCCAAGACAGCTGACGTAAGAAAAAGCACAGAATGAGCAGAAATAAAGGATTCTTCAGCAAGCAAAACTGTGTCATTTCCTGCTCTGAAGCCTTCCATCACCATCCCTGCTAAACTTCTGCTTAATCGATAGTCTGCTCTAAGTAAAAACAAAAGCTAGGAGGAAGAGCTAATAACCTAGAGCAAACGTGCCACAACCATCCAATGCCTGGCACATACTGTGCCTGGTGGTTCGCAAGCCAAGACAGAAGTTAACAAGCACATTTGAGGAATGAAAATTCAAACTGAGGACAGGATGGTCTCACTATTTTATTGTGTTGAATTCAAGTCTCACCAAGACAAGCATTTACAGTAACTTCTTTGCCAAGGGGCAAAATAAATTGGTTGCTTAGATAACCACTTATTTTTAATAACTACTATAATGCAGGCTGATTGAAAGTACGATAGACTACGTAGCTTCACGACTGCAGAGTTCAGCCTGGGCTAGCTGCTCTTTTGAGAGGAGCTGTCGAGGTGGAAGTGAGCAGCATGCTGGCACAGCGAGGGTGGTCACAGTGCCAAGACAGCGGTCACAGCTGGCTCCGATACACGTGCCACACTGCAGCTCTAACATGACCTAATAAAAGACTTAATTCTTCAATAAGTTGCTTAATAGTCTCTGTGCTGAACACAGGAATCCCTGAACACTAGATGCACCATGCAGACCAAAATGGACACTTCACATATGTCAAGAGAAAGTTAGTTTAGCTAAACAGTACTGTTTCCTGGAGTAAGGGCAGTGACTATTGGTTTTAGCCATCTCGCACTGCAAGACAAGTGGGAGGTACCAGGGACAGAAGTTTAAAAACCCAAACGTAAACCCAGATACAGACTCCATAAGTGTGATCAAAGAAAAAAAAATTCAAAATACTGAAGGTATCAAGGGCTACTCTCCACAACTTGGTATTTTTCTATTTTTAAAGTACAGATTTGAGAACAGAAGCCTGCACGATAGTCTGACTCATACTACGAGATGGAAAAGCTATATGCAATCTCAGTAATTTAACTGGGTAAGTGCTTGCAGCCTTCTAGGGAACATGACTTCCACACCCCACCCCCCATTTTTAAAACTGATCTTGCCATTATCACTTAAAAATGGAAAGCTGTGCAGCTTTGTTAAGTGCTGGCTTTTTGCCCAAAGGCTTCGCTACCGCTTCCCAGTAATGATTTTCTCTTTTATGACCTGCTGGTAATGTTTGCAATGCTGATGGTGGAAAAGAACCCAAATTAATTACAAGTGCTGATACTGACTGGCTGTTCTGGAGAGTAAGAGACTAAACCGCCATGTTTAGGCCCTCTGTTAGCACACAGACTTGTCCTGCTGCTTGAACACTTCACTGTTTTATTCCTCTGAAGTGAGTTTTGCTGTCTTGGTGCAAAGATGGTACAGCCAGTGTTGCAAAGCAAGAAATCCAAAATACTTTTAGTAAGAAACCAGGAAGGCACAACTTACAGTGGGTAACCTGAGTTAGCAGGGAGTTTAATTCTGCCTTTAGCTACTATGAACAGAACCCAACTTCCCAGACACAACTAAGGATAAAAAGTTTATCTGCTGCTGGATTCAGCAACATGTAGTTGTCTTCCCCTTTACAGCAAGATTAGACAGACACAGCACCCACATAAGACAACCAAAATTTTAAGCAGATGAAAGTCAGCTAGGGCCTTCTGCTCCTGCTTAGTGCTCCTGGAAGTATTCAGTTAGCGCATCCATGAGCTCCTGCTTCTTCCCCTCACCCTTCAGCCCATAAAGCCTGCATGCATCCTTCAAAACAGGTACAGTGAGCTTGCCTAGAGTGCCCTTCTGCACGTGACTCCGCAGCTCATCTTTTGAGACTTCTACCTTGGGCCTCTTCTCAGTTTGACCATCAGAACCTAGAAAGATAAATTTTAGATCACCAAAATTTAAAAAGGTTTCTTCATAGAAAGACATCAGTGTTTCTTATACATACCACAGTTAATGGCCATTAACACGTGGTACTTCAACAGCTACCTACACACTCATGCAACTAGTTTCCAGATTTTGTTTTATGAAGTAGGTGTCACTATGTAAGTCAGGTAGTATTTCATTGATATGAGTGATCTCAAACTCAAATACAAAACTTTATATTCTGATCACAAGATCACCCCCAAATCAAACTTTTAAGGGCTTCCCATCTAAACAGGGGAATGCAATGATTCCACATGGAGCTCTAACTGAGACTTCCACTTTATGCCGAGTCTCATACACTCCCAAACTATTCATAATTCAACATTGCTTAGACAGCCTTAAAGATGCCCGTCTTGGACTTCCTAAACAGTCCATGCATAAAAGTCTGCTTCCTTACCAACACAACTGAATACATGAACAATTTTACTACTCTGTCGTAAAACATGAAGTTTTAATTTTTTTTTCCCCCCCAATCATTTACCCACATTGCTTCCTATACTTCACTCTGCAGTTCCTCATGCTAGCAGTTCTCCAACTAGATACCACAATAGCCTCTACTCCCTAAGAAACACCACTGGATATAAACCCACTTCATTGTGGAGATGGGTAAAGAGACTTGTTGCACAAGAAACTATGAGACAAACTAGAAATGCAGAAGCTTCTAAACAGAATACAGACACCATCTTGTGTGTCTGCACCATCATTACTTACCTTGTTTTCGTTTTACAGCCTTCCCATCAGGATTGTAGTCAGAGGGATAAACCAGCTGCTTAAACTCCTCCACCAGGTTGCCCAACCTGCGGTTCATCTCTTCAGACTTTGGCACTGGCAAAAGAGAAAGATTTGCCCTCTCAAAAACAGAGTGATCACAAAAATGTCTAAATAAATTATACATATGTAATGAATTTGCATGTATCCCTGAACCAGAAATATATATGCAGAACAGAGCTGACATGGCTGAAGTGATGTAGATCTCCTACCTGGCTGCACTGTTACTCAGGTCTAATCTCAGACATTTGAAATACCACAGGTTACTGTCTGTTATGAGTAGTTTGAGGCAGAACAGCTTGTTTATGCAGTGTATTTGTATGGTATCTAGCACAAGTTAGGTATCACTTCATAAGAGACAAACAGTTAACAAATAGTCTAACGCTATTCCCGAGTACAACATAATTTTTAGTAAAGGAACTTCCCCTTCAGGAGTAGGTTTCCGCCCTTTGACAGGGTATTCTTAGATAGAAACTCTCAGAGCCACAAGGTGGCATCATTGCCTCCTAGCAGAATAATTCTCTAAGTAATTCTGCCCAATTATCAGACTGAAATATTAATTAGACTCTTGAAGAGAGAAATTTCAGAGAAAACATTTGTCACCATAGAAAAAAGGAGATTGAATTTCGGAGGGTAAAGTGAACAAATTTTCCTTTATCTTAAAAGTGACAACATTAAAAAGTAAGGTTTCAGTATTTCAGAACAGACACATTCAGATTTCTACATCGTGGAGCAGCACAGAACTTTATATTTTTCAAAATACATCTGGTTTTGTAGCAGAACAAAGTCAAAAGCCCTCTACCCCACCTCCCTTCACACCCACCAAAAATTCTCACTTGTAAGATCCTCAGCTTGCTCTGGTTCTATCATATCCAGCGCCAAAGCCTCCAGATTCCTGAAGTGCTGCTGCAAAACTGGGTTCTCAAAGCTGTCAGTCCTGTCAAAAAATCCCCCAAAATGTCAATACATGCTGCCTAGAAGACAGACAAGACGCACAAGACCTGCTACCAGTCTATTTCAAAATAAAACTTCCCTCTTTCCCACATAACAATCCATCTCATCAGAAGAACTGCCTTTTCTCTTTTCAATTTACCTGCTGAATCGCATCCTGTCATGCATCAACCACATTGGAAAGCTGTGTGAAACTTAAAATGCTGTGCAAGACAAATGGAAGCAGTGGCCTTCTACTTTAATAACAGCTACGTTACTTTCCCTGTACCTAGGAATAAATCTCCCATAAAAGCACCTCCTGAAATTTATCCTAGCTATAATGAAAAAGGCCTAACTGTTCTCTCTAAAATGCTCTAATTTAAACAATCCAGGTCTGATCTCCAATAGATCAGCAGAACCACAATAAATACGGTACCTCTGCAAAAAATGACAACAGCCTAGAGAACAAGAGCAATTCTGTAAAGAACTCCAGAACCTGCTACATAAAGCAAGTGGCACCTGGGTATTCAGAATGAGTAAGGACAAAGTTTGCACAAAGCTACTGCAAAGGGAAGCCATTTGCATCAAAATACATCAAAATGTCATCTCGTAGACATGACAGCTGAACAACACATGCAACAAAGCAAACAAAGTAGTGTTGTGCTTTCTTTCCCATGCCACCCCCTGCTCACTATTTATCTCCATGTACCTGTATTTGAACCGGAGTTTTTGAATTATTTCCTTCATTTTGCCCACCTGCTCCCGACTGGCTGGCACCTTTTCTGTAAAATCAATATTCCGTTTGTCATCTGCATATGGTAGGAAAATGATGTGGAAACCTACAAAGAAGAGAGAGACAAGACAACAGTTATACAGAACCACAGCCTCAAAACAACAATTTACGTGAAAGACCAAGATGCTTTATTACCTAGGTCTGATGACTCCAAACTATCTTGTTGTAAACAGCAGCAATCCATAATACTTCCTAGTACCTACAGCATAACACTCAGTTCCAATCTCAGTGAACATAACTAACATCAATAATGGCTTTTTGAAAGCGTTTCAAACTAAATGTATAGCTAAGAGCTGGATACTTGTGACTTGCTTTTTATGCAGCAGGTCAACTTGTCCAACTTCCCAATCTCTCACTGGATAAGCTTGAAAAAGGCTCATTTGAAAATTAAGGTAATGCCCACGTGTTATTTCTGAAATGCTTTACTTTGTACATAAGCAGTGTTATTTCCCTACCTTACATCCTTCCTGAAGAGGATTTTCCAGTTAAAGAGGTGAGAAAATAAAAAAGAGCAAGAGTTTGCCTTTGCTCCCTAATCAATTCTCCAGTCAGCTGATCAGGTGTGAGGCACAGTATGCAAGATTACTTATTTAATACTTTAAAATGTAGCCAAGGACACAATAAAATTCAGGGAAAAACATTTTGTCTAGTAAGCAAACAGAAAAAACGACTTTTTAATTTTTAGCGCAGTCACTTGACTCTGCTAAAAAGAGATAGGAGGCAGGGAAAATACTGTAGCCATCTTATACCTGACCAAGCACTGACACAACCAAGGCTTTAAAAATAGATGCAACATCAGGTGCTTACAATGACAAAACTGAAGAAAAGGGATGTTGGAAAGCACTCTCCTCAGTTCTAAGGGGAGCAGCACTAAGAATATTTTCATGCAATACAGGACGCCATTATGCTGACTGCATCCAATTGTGCAGGGAAAGGCAGCATCTCTTCCCATACCTGGAGGGGCTACCTGCACTTTCTGCTCATCCACCTCTTCCTCCTGGGGAACCAGTGCCACAAAGCGAGGGGGAGTGTTCCGGCGGATGGTGTACCTGCACAGTGCCATCACCTTCCTCTCCAGGCATTTCATCAATAAGGCATTAAATAGTGTTGTACTCCCTGCAAAGGCAAGACTGTACTGGTCAGATTGACAGTTCTGCTCCTTTGTTGAGGAATGTACATATAGATATTACAGTTTCAAGACCTATGACTTCTTTGAAATGCTTGCAATATTGCAGAGGTAAAAGCAGCTCTTGGAAGGGTGAGCCCTTGAAAATGACAATGTTAGTGTCTCCTGTGGCCAGAACAGTGACACATGTGGTGAAAAACTAAATCACTAGCATCTGAGCAATGAAATCTGGTTGAAAATTTGAAACAAGTATCTACAAAACTTCTTTGTAGGCTGGTGGGACATCATAGCAGTAGCACATCACAGGACTAAGAATTAGACTGCAGTATTCCTCTCTTGAGGCACACATTTGCTTTGTATCTTACCAGATATGGTGGTTAGAAAAAGACTAACATATAAGTACCATGTCTGACTCAGGAAACTGCTAAGCTGCAGAAGCTAGTGTAAAGGTTCTTCTTTAGCCAGACACCACAAGGCACCTAGTCATAACTCAGGCCTCTTCATCCACCAGTAGACCGAGGTGCTAGCTTTTTTCTTTACTATTGCAGCTTGGGATGAATTAATACTATACTTCTGGATAAGCAGACTTACATATACACATTAAAAGGGAAGAAAAAGCAGTCCTAAGCATCCTCTCTTTCTCTCTTTCCAAGCCTGCAAAGTGCTGTTAATTCAACCATTCTTACCAAGTATTACATTTCCAATCCTAGCTGATATGGACTTAAAAACAGCAATTATCTTTACTGATTTGGGAGGGTTTGTTTGGTTGGATTTTTTTTGTCTTGGTTTGGATTTTGTTTTTTTAACCACTTTTGCCTTCCTATTGGGTTCTATGATCCTTTGGTTTTGAACAACAAAATCAAGTATTTTGGGACTCTGTCTGCATGGTTTGATTAGCTGCTTGCCATGATGAATGAAATATGAGGCCAAACTGACTCTTCTGCCATTGAAGAAAACAAAAATAAACTGCAGCTGAGAGGTAGTTACACTTTTTAATATTAGCAAGTTAAGTTAGACAGAAGTTTTACACAGTGATCCCCACTCAAACACACTATGAATCAGCTGGTTACCCTAATGCAAGACAGTGAATCTTCTCTTGCCATCTTTACTTACCACTTATTATTGACTCCTCAGGATAGATGAACTGGGAGGGCTTGATATGATGGTGCCGTTTCAGCATTGAAAGAGGTTTGAAACCAATCAGAAACAAGCCTGGAGAATCAAACCGTTTTAATTCTTCTGTTTCCTCCTTCTCCAACACAATCTGACGGTTCCCATATGTCTAAACCAGGAAAGAGCAGATGTTAGTGCTGCCAGCATAAAAAAAAAATAATTGCAGGGGGTGAGGGAGGCAGAGAGCAGGAAGAGGATACAGTTGCTGTCTTCCACTACTGAAGAGAGGGTTATAGACAAGACAAAGCAAACCCTCATTATCAGTGCACAGTGAAATGGCAAGTTGGTCCATGACCAACATCCCAAGGGAAAATCCACCTGGACGCTAGCAAAATGCGCTTTCCTGAGACCACAACTAAGCCCTGGCACAGAGAGGCTGTCACATCTCATCCCTGGGAGTTTTTCAGAGCTGTCCCAAACAAACCCTGGGCAACCTCATCTGGTTTTGTGAGTCTTGCTCTGGGCTGGGTTGGCCAAGACATTTTCAGAGATCCTGTCTGACTTTAAACTTGCTTCAGCAAATGCACATCAGCTATCTACTCCTGGCACAAACAGTGACAGAGGAATTAACACTTTTGAAGCATCACTCACACATCACAAAACCAAAAACATTAGGGTCAGGGATCAATGCTCAGCTTTCTGTTCATCTCCTGTACTTCATTTCAAGAAACTAACATTCAGTATAAATAAACTTAGTATTTAATCTTAAGTCAACAAGCTTAGGAGCCTTTGGCATCGAAAGACACACAAAGTGTGCTTGTGACAACATACCTTGGAACTGCATACCCTGCTTTGAAATAAGGCTGTGCCTGAACAGAAGGTGACATTCAATCTGCACCAGTCAAACTATCAAGCAGGAAGGCAAAGCAAAGAATAAAACAACAAAAAACAAAGGTAATATGCCTTTTTTTTTTTTTTTTTTTTTAGAAAAAAGCTTCAACCCCTCCCTGTGATTCACACTTGTATGTTTAATAAAACAGACAAAATCTGTTCCTAATGAATCAAAAGGTAACACCAGCAGCGACAGCATAGGACCACACAAGGTCGGGCTCTGACAATCTGGTTCTGTCTTACAGGACAAAATGACAGTCCTGCCAGAGAAACAACCCATTCTAACTCTGTGCAGCTTACAAAGTGACTGGGCTATCCCCAGGGGCATACAGATTTAAGTACTTCTGCATCTGATCTTGAAAGTAAAATACAAACAAAAGCAGCAAGAGAATCAGCATTTCACCCCCGCATCACAGAGACAGGAAAGAGCAGGTGCATAATCAAGACATTACCTGAGCCCTTTTTGTGTCACTAGGCAGAAGCAAGCTGCCCGTTTTCCCATTAAACATCCTTGTTTTTATTTTAACTGGTTCATTAGTTTCCCGATACAGCTTCACAGGATAAGACTTATAAGCTTTTTGAACAAGGTTGTAAACACCAACAGAAAGCGACAGATCTGCGTCTTTGTTCAGATACAGATTTATCCTGTGCAAAAAAGCAGATACAGACTTGAGACTTCCAAAAGATCACTTTCACAAAAGAAACTCATCTCCTCAGATAACTTATCTTCTCTGACCTCCTCCTATTCTCCCCCTCCAAAATCACATGTATCTCTGGAAACATACTATTACTTGAGTCATAATCTCATTTGTATAACAACTTTCTTGCAATGTTCTCAAAAGAGCCGCATCAAGACAAACAATACCACAATTTAACAAAAAAAGTCTGAATTTTTCTCTACATTCTGAAGTAAAGGATTAAAACTGGAGGCAATCTTCAAGTTCTGAGAGCAGAACAGCGCATTACTGTGAATGTTACTTCCTTTCCTCTGAAAGGTATCACTGGTACAGGATTCTTCCTTCTCAGTTATTAAAGAACTTGAGGAACATTCCCAGAAGAGGAAAATAAAGCTATGAGCAGGAGCAAGAATGCTAGTGACAACAGTTCAGCTCGGGATTTTTTTAAAACATGAAAAAAACACCAGACTGTTAAGTTCATTCCTTTCCTTTGCTTCCACATCATTCTGCTATGAACTCCCTCATTAAAAAAGCCAACTGTTACAGAGTAATGAGGTTCCAAAAATACTTTCTATCTGCTTTGTCGAGATACTTTTAATCTCTCTGTAAGTATCTCTAATCTTCCAGGATGAGATCAGAAATATCAAAGCTGTGTGAATCCACACCAAGTGGCTAGAACGACTGGACACATGTAACTATCTAATAATAGGCCAAAACACCTACCAGTCACATTGAGAAGAAATTTTTCTAAGTTAACACCAGTAAGAAAAGTCTCATTTCAATCAGATTTCACTATAAAATACGCATTTTAATTGCTGCAGACTTTTTGTTCGGTATTTTATTTGCAATGATAATTTTTTTGAAAAATGCTCATTTTTGGCCAAGCTCAATACAGGAGATATATCACACAGAGGGGAAAAAAAAAAAAAAAAAAAGAGGCCTAGCTTCACTTTCCAACTCTTCTCATAGACCAAGGATAAATAGCCTTGGAAACTACAGAAGAAACACTAATCTTGGACTAAGGAATTAAGATTGAGGAATGTAAATACTGATGCCTTTATAGACCAATCATTCCAGAAGAGGGAGGTGAGATGCAGTCTAACCTGACTAAAGACCGTTTGTTTGTCTGCTTTGCTCGTACTTTCTTCATGAGATGTTCCAGTTTCTCTGACTCCTCAGGTTGGATCCCTAGGTCCTCATCCTCTGCTATGTTTATGATATCCCTGTAGAACAAAGAGATATCGAACCCTCCAGGCTTCTTCAAGTGCATCAAGTCCAGGATGATACCTAGAAAAAAAGTAAGAGATAGGAAGAAGATCACAGAAACTGCTTTCTCCTTACATCGGCTTATTTCTCAGTACTCTCTGAATTCTCTAAGCAGAGAATTTAAGGAAGAATAAGCTCCAAATTGTTACCTGCACCAGACATGAAAGTTTCTAGGGAAAG
>NW_010420143.1:2503-3766 GCF_000710305.1 Buceros rhinoceros silvestris | reverse complement strand
GGGAAAGAGGCAAAAGCCCTTCTTCAACTTCAGTCAAAACTGTAATGCAGCATGGAAAATATTTCCTCCCCAATTAAGAATCCGGACAACACTGTGCATGAAACAGCTCTGACAAGCTCCTATAAAACATAATCTTACCTCAGACATAGAAGGAAGTAATGAGTTCAGAAAATCCCCTTTTCCAGGGAAATGGATTAAGAAAGCCTCACAGCTTCTAAATCCAGTGCATCTGTAAACTCCAGCACTGGTTATCTCACTTACACAGCTGAACTAATGAAGCATTTGCTCTCTAGTCTCTGACCTCAGGTTGCTGTTCTTCAGCTAATTCAAAATGGAGCCAGTAAAGTTATCTTTCTTTTGTGTTAATGCAGTGTGATTATTCCCTTCCTGGAAAATGGTAGGACAATGAAATAAAGTAGAGTTTGTTTTCCGTGGCACTCTCAAGTCCTGATTTATGCTATCACTGTGGAGAAAGAGATCCTAGAAAATTAAGTGTTAGTTGTTGGATACCAGATTAGGCAACAGCTTTTCTAATTTCGATTAGGCACCAAAGTTCTAATTTAGAAAGCTTCAGAAAAATTCCCCCAGTTCTGATGATTTTTACATTCTTTATCCATCACAGACTTGCAATGTAGTTAACATCTGCTGCAAGGATACATCACTTTTATTCTGCCTGAAATGAAAGGGGAAAATAATGACCTGTGTCTCTCAGATCACCAGCTCTGGTTCTGGCCAGCTTGGCTTTAGCACTGTCATTGGCATGAGGGTCATCCTCGTTGCTGAAGAGCATGATCCTTTTGTGGCTCAGTCTGACTCGGACATCGCTGAAGAGATTAGAGCAGGCCCAGAGTGCTTCACCCAGTGAATAGTCAGCATTGTGGCCAAAGGTCTCACGGAAAAGGACTCGTCCTTCGTCTCCCCTGTACTTGTCCAGCTCTAGAACACGCTTTGCACCTAAGGGGAATAATAGCATTCACAGGCATTAGAAAGAAATCATAAACTCTTCTAAATATGCACTAAGGGTCCCCTGCAGCTGACATCTAAGTGATGTTCACTAGCACCTTTGCAGTCATGCCCTTCTGACATCTGGCTAAGAAAATTGTTCAGCACAGCCTAACATCTGCTATACTTCAAGCCAGCTACCACTTGAAAGTGTCTACTAGGGCCAAAAGGACACAAGTGCCCTGACACCAGTGTGGGGCTCTTCCTGATGGGGGAGGAACAGGCAGGGATCAAAGTATCAAAAACCCTTTACACTGAAAG
>NW_010420143.1:0-2400 GCF_000710305.1 Buceros rhinoceros silvestris | reverse complement strand
AGGAAAGACAGCAATTGCACCTGCTGCAGAGGCACGGCAGACAATTGAGCCACCAGAGAAAAGAGAGGAGCATCCTGAATCTCCACAGCACACTGGGAAGGCAGTACATTCCCCTTGCTCCCTTGCCCCTCGTGCCAGATAGAATCAACCCAGAGGTCAGATGCAGCCCATAGATCACTACTGGAGCACAGCAACATTCAGGGCAGGTGCTGACAGTCTTTTTAAAGCTCTGAGGATTACTCCAACCCAACTATGACTTCTTTTCCCACCTGTTTGTTTTCTCCTATAACTCTACAAAGGGAGACAAGCTTTCATTTTTCAACCCCTGCATTTTGCAGAGCTTTTTCCTTTGTCCTTCACTGAAATTCTATAGCACTCTTGAATCAAATCTCATCTGGAAATGTCCTTCCCCCTCCATTAACTACTTTATTTTCATCTCCTCAGCTGTCATTTAGGTAATACCATAAGCATTCATAATTACTTACTATATAATAACTAAATATAGTATTTCTTCCTTCTCCAGAGCACACTGTACTCCAGGGGCAGCAAACATACAATTCTTCTCCTTTTTAACAACACCCACCTTTCACCTGTACTGACTATCAGCATGGCAAAGCTACTGTCTCTAACGCAGGTAAAGGGCAAGCAGGGAAGGAGGAAAAAGGATGAGTGAGAATCCTAACGCACTTCCTGACAGAAAAAGAGAGAAGAACCTAAGGCAGTCTTGTCAGGTCCCTGTTCTAATTAACTCTGAAACAAGGCACAGTTCTTTCAGGAGAACTCCATGTTATTAAACCTGCACCTCCTAGTTAAGAAAATTAAATCAAACCTCCTCAGAGATAAAGGCTGCTATTAAAAGCTAGTAAACAAAATTCCTCCACAAGACTTTCTGCTGTCAGAGGATTTTTCACCACTAGGAAGCATTCTTTGCACTCCTCCTCCTACCTCCTCCAATTCAGCAGCAGACATTAGTTATCAAGCAGATGCTAGGTAATACTAAGAAATTCTAAGAAAATGGAAGAGCTAAATTGAAGAATTGGAAAACTCGTTCTGAAAATAAGAGATGGAACAGCCCAAACACGTTCGCATATTGGACAACCTGTTCTAGCTCGCCCTTCTTGAGCAGAAGGGTTGGGCAAGATGACCTTCAGACACCCTATCCAACCTCAGCCATTCTGTGATGTTCTCCATCAGAAGGAATTCATGGTGCCTTAGCAGGTACACATACTTCTCTGAAGGGCAGCAGATGCATGATAGTTTCAAGAGTTCAACTTTAAAGAGTTCTGTTGAGAACCTCTTAGTTTTAGCACACAGCAAGTGAAACACCACGTTAAAAGAGAAGAAAAGGCATTGGAAAGAGATCTGATCCAACCATAACAGAAAAAGCTAAGCTCCCATCAAGTTTCTAAGCTTTCAGTACATTTCTAAACCTATCCCCGCACACAATGTATCTCAGTAACGGGAACTTTCTTGTTTATCTGATAGCTCTCTGTTTTCAGAGAGACTGAAAACTGTATTTCCTTACTCCATCTTTCTCCACAACCTTCATCACTTTACTGGCTTTACCTGGATTGTCCAGCTCCTGAAGAACATAGATGTGCTTGAAATCTGCTGAGTTCTTGTTCTCTTCTGTACCATAGAACACGACACTTAACAGGTCCCTGTCACTACTAATAATTTTGCTGGTATACACATTCCGGATGCACTGAAAAGAAAATATACACAGGTCAAAATATGAAGAAAATCAACTGCAGTAACAGTGCTAAACTTTTGTCTTTAGCAATTAGCAGTTTTTACAAGTAGACTTTAGCAAACAGAAAAATTGTAACAAATGCTTACATTTCACCAGAAGAAAGAATGTGGGATGTGGCCCTTTGATAGATTTTTTTTCAGTACGCAGATTTGGATATTTTTCATTAGCGTTCCCTTTCTACAAGCAAGGTCAATGAAATACATTTCTTAAACACACCACCCCGAACAAGGATTGGTCACTCATTCTATAAGCCTTTCGCTCACCGAACTCTGGACACCGCCCATCGGGCAACAGATCTCCCCAAACCCACAGCCCTTCAGCAACCTGAGCTGCTCGGATTCCGCAGGGACCCTGCACCAACACACCAGGCAAAGCGACAGCCCGGTGGCCATTCCCACGGCGCTGCCGAAGGCGATTCCCGGCGGGTTTGTGCCGCACCCCACGGCTCCCCGAGCCGCCTTACCTGGATGGTCATGTCAAAGGGCGTCACTCCCTCCCCGTCGGGCTCAAACATGGCCTCGGAGGCATCCACTAAGAAAATGAGGCTGTCCCGGCCGGAGAACCTGCTGTCCGCTACGGAACGAGGGGAAACAGTTTCAGCAGCGGTCCCCTCCCACCGCCGACCCCCGAGGGCAGCGGGCCCCGGG
>NW_010420142.1:0-6500 GCF_000710305.1 Buceros rhinoceros silvestris | reverse complement strand
ATATATTATATTATATATAGAATGAAATCTCCTCATTGTGATGTTTTTAGCAAGTTGTTTTCTCTGCTGTTGGAGTCTCCCTAAAATCCGCAGTGTTTTCCACGTCTTACTGCTCACTGCTCTCTGATTCTGGTACTGTAATAGCAGCTAGTAGAGGAACTTCGAGTGTTAACTTAGATCCTGTAGAAACACGACACACAAGTGTCAGACATATTCCGTCTTTCGGTCTGCAGCTGCTCTCACGGGTTTATTTTTTGGGGACTAACTTCTGTATTACAATTTACTAGCGAGTCTCCAACAGTCCCTTTAGGCGTTAAGATCAGTAAGGCAGGCGTTCGACTAAAGCCTGGCATTACTGTAGCTCCCTAGCGAGCAAGGTAACAATCCGCAAAATTCATTCTTAGTTCTACAGCAGGAAGAAGGGAAAGTTGGCGACAAGGTTTTTTGATTGACAAGACTTACAGAAGCATTAAAGCCTGTCAGAGGAAGAACACGATTTACAAAACGGTTGTTTGCTTTTTTCAGTAGTGAGTGTGTGTTTAGAAAACTTCCCTGCAGATCTGTGCTCTCCTTGCTGCCCCATTTGGGTAGGTTGGGTACGCTCTGTCTTTTGTTTCATGACAGAGAAACCTCCTGGATGTAACAGCAAACGGGGACCTGCGACTGCCAGTGTCAGCCCGTAGGAGAGGGATGTGTGGAACTGTTAGAAGGGGAAAGTACTGCCAACATGCACGAAATAGCAGTGTTGGACTGCTGAGCCACTGAGGCAATGCTCCTTGTCAAAACTGCACCTCTGTAATGTGTGTTTCTGGAGGGGTTTTAATAATAGGACCAGAATTATCCATTATTACAAACTAAATGCTTGTTTGAAACAAAAATTGAGGCCCCCTTGTACTACCTTCATAGTTGATTCTACCTTCAGGCTATAACCAGTGTGAACACCAGTGTGAACTGGTTCAGAACTGTGAATCCAGAAGAATCTACCACAGCAATAAGATTTTGGAGACATCTCTGCACAAAAAAGTACTGGCTATACAATTTCAGAGGCCCAGGAACTTCCACTTACTGGGTGAAGCTTCAACATGTGAAAATCAAAGGTGTTTCCTGTATGGCTAATACAGGCTAATGTTCCAGTCTGGCTGCGGTGAAGGTGATGGTGTCTCACCTCTGCAGTGGGACCAAGGGTCCCTTCACGTGCTTATGCTCATGTGTGATAGCAAAAAAAATGCTCAGACGAATCTTTCTAAATATGTAAATAGATAACATCTTCCAGTTATTCATTATATTCAACAATGGCAAATCCATATGCCCATGACTCTATACTTCATTATTTTCTGGAACCACAAGTCTGTGGTATCTGGTATAATTACCAGGTATCTGCAATCTGCTTTCCACTGTCAAAATGGAAAAGCAAGAACCTGTTAAATATTTTTAAATTGTCTCTCCAATTGATATTAGTAACATCTTGCATTTTTAAGGCTTTTGTTTTTCCAGGGCTTAAATTTTTAACACCACATTGCTCACAGCACTGTCTTTGCTCCGGAGATGACATTAAAAAATGGCTGTTCCTCGTCTCTGGTTTCTGAAGATGCACACAGTATCTAATTTCACTGAAAACTAATTTTTTTAACCTGAAGTTAAGAAGTGATTGCACACTTGCTGGGGGGGTTGAGCAATAACACACCGTTCCTTTTGCCGCTGAGGTGGTTCCAGACTGAGGAACGTAGCATCTGTGTGTAGTGCGTGTATTCGTTGTCTTACCTATACCTGTAAGCCGGACTCCTGGCGCGCCTGTGGGATGTGATAACTGAACGACTGGGGATTTCACCTGGAAAACCCGGTGACTGAAGCCGCCTCCTGGCACTGATGGGTTGAGCTCGCAGCTCTCTGGCCCGTTAGCCTCCTGCAGAGCTTGCTGTGGCTCCCAGTGCGGTGCCAGCTCTTGTTGATTCTTCCCCGGGCTGAGCTCCAATCAGGAATTTAAAAAACTGCGTTCTGCTTCCCGGAATTGACTGGACGTCGTTTTAAACACATTGTTCCTCTGGGCCCTGCAGGGCTTCGCCTTCCCCTTTGGCTCGCAGCGCTGGCTCTTCTGGCACTCGGGCTGTGGCTCTGCGCTTTTCCCTAAGCAAGGGGAACATCTTCCAAGCTTGTTTACTCTCCTTTTTTTCTGGGTAGTGTTTTCTGGGGAGGGGGATGGACATCTTCCTCCTGCGGTACACGGTGAATGCCTTTCTGCCGCTGTCTGCTTCTCTCTGCTCCTGGGTCAGGCTGCTCTGTGCTGTAAACGATGCCCTGTTCTCGCTTTGTCACTGAAGTTTTCAGTGCCCAGATGTCAGCCTGTGACATTTTATTTTAAAGACCACACAACGGAGAGTCACTGAAAGTTAAGTTTTGTATCAAATCACCAGAAAGTCTTGCCAGAACTTTCGGAGTAAGTGCTATTTGCTTGGCTCTGTCACAGTCCTGGAGAGCAAAGATATTCGTATAGACTCGATTAGATTGCCAGAATCAATCCACTTTCCGGAGATGGACGTGGACATGTCCTCTTTTCCACTGTAATGTGAATACTCAAATCTTTCCACATAAGAAACTCATATATTTGAGTTTCACAGCACTCCCTAATAAGGTTTTATAGCCGTTAGTGTCAGTGCCATATATCACCGAGGCATTGAAAAAGTGGAGTTTCTTTCCCAAACCACCTTTCCAAGCATCCAAGATGAAGTGATTTTATAGCTTACACTTCCACAGATCTTTCAAATCCCACAGCACAACTTGTTTCACCTGAGCCTCAAAGATTTTTGTAAATGATTTCCCAGAAGCTCTTGAGGGGGTCTTTCTCTCTTTCTTTATTTAAATTTAAGCTGAAAATAAGATTAGATTCTGTTCAACGCAATTGTTCTAGAATACATTGCCAGCAATGTGTGTACAAAAGGTAATCTACACTATCTAATAAATAAAATCGTGTAACAGTCTGAAATTTCAAATGTGACCATTTGCTTTAATATTGCAGAGTGTTTGTTAAACCTTTAAGCTTGTGACATTTTTCCACGCTGACAGCTAAATAATGAATTAATGGCTTTAAAGTCCATGGCAGCCTGAGGGTTTCAACTACATGTTTAGTCAAAATAATTGGTGCTTTAATCATTCTTTATGAACCAAAATTGTTCCTTAGTTATACAGGAGTGGTGCTACAGCAAATATCTGTGCCGTGAATGTTCTCTTGCATTTCTAAAATTATCTGCTGAGTTGGAAAGTGACGTCTGGACGCGTTTTCCTCTCTAAAGGGGTTATGTGTTAGGCTCAAAGGTGTAAAGGTATATAGGAAAACCTACCAGCCTGGGTTTGCCGGTTCTTACCTCGCTGTCACTGAACCGCCCCTGGTGCTCTGCGTTGGACTAGGTAAGGGCTCAGAGGAGCTGCCGCTGTGACCTAGTTCCTGTGCTGCACGACTCTCTTCTGGGAAACACTGCTCAGCACACCGCTAAAATGCTTCTGGTGGAACTGCGGTGGTGCTTTTTTGGTAGAATTTAGTAACAACCGTGTGGGCAGGTTGCAAATAGCAATTAATTCTCCTAAGGACGTGCCTCAGTATCTATTGAGAGTAAAGGCAGAGCATGGTCTTTGAGAGTTCCTGGCACGGTTTGGAAGACAAGGTAACGTCTTTTGGAAACAGCTTCCCAAGTATAAGAGAAGATGCTTCTGGCAGCAGTTACTCAGCTTTTGTCTACAACCATTGAACCCCCACAACATCTTGTTTTCCAGTGTCACAACCCCGAATGACAAATAGCCTTGAAAGAGCCTTTGTCCCGCAGCCGCGTGGGGATTTCTCCCTCTGCTCGCTCTGGGTTTTGGGACTAGCCCAAGCACAAAATGGTTTGGTGGAGGAACAAGGGTCTGTCCACTCCTCTTCTCCTCCCAGTGCTGGTCAGGATTGACTTCATAACGCTGGAATTGGAGTGCGATTCTTTGAGACGAGTCTCTAAGCTGGAACAAACAAAAGTGTGAATGACTGGAAAATGCAGTTATTTTTCTGTGACTTGGAGGAAAGTGGCTAATCTGTAGCGAATTTCTTCCTGCTTGTGTAGCATGACTGCATCTGATGAAAACAGAACACTCTTCAGAAGTTTTACTTCCTGACTTCTGGCTCAGCAGACAGCGTGTGCTGGTACAGCAGGCAGTTTCCTTTCTCCCTGAGAAAGGGGAAGCGTGGCAATGATGCTGGGGTAAATCGGTCAGCGGGGGTTCTGAGAGGCAAAGTGTTGGGAAGGCGAGAAAAATACCCCAGCAAGATTCATCTGCCTCTTCTAAATGTTTGGATATCTTTGACTGGCTGCCAAAATCTTTCTGCATTTCTTGGAAGCTTTTCTTTAGCTTAATAGCGTGTGGTAATTGAGGTGTAGGATTTCCTTTGTGCTTATTTTTTGCCCTGGTATATCCTTGCTTAAGCAAAATTTATATTCCCCCAGTTACTGGGTTTTTTTTTTTCCCCTGGTTTTTGGGGTTGTTTCTTGTTTATTTGGTTTTTTTTCCCTTCCCTCCTCCCATTGAGTGATAGACAGGAAAAGTAGGAAGGGATGAACCTCTGCTAGGAATGCCTTATACTCAAAGATGAGGATGGATCATCACTGGTGACTCTCTGCCTCTGTGATTGTTCGTTTATTTGGCTGCACAACAGAGCTTCACAACTCATTCCGTTGTTCAGAACGGGGTATTAGACGCAGAGCATGAGGCAATCCAGACCTGTACCTGTGTCGGGGTTTGCTCGTGCTGTGCTGATGCTGTTCTAGCTCAAGAAGGGGTTATGTGGCGGGGTTCCTGCCTCACTAAGGGTGTACTCACAGTCTCTTGTGCTGCACCAAAGGCTTGTCACAGATTCCAAATGCTACAGTAAAAATGTGCTTGTATATAAAAGTTACCTATTAGCATAAATGAGTGTTTAATTACATTGGCATAATTAGAACAGTAAAAGAGTTAATTCTGCTGTGGAAGGGAAAGGAACCTGGAGATGAGCATTTGCAGTTCTTGGCTACTATTCTTTAACCGGGAAGGGAGAATTTGTGAGTGGTGATACGGAGTGTTGCAGCGTTTCTTTCCACTTCTGCGTGGTACGTTAAAGTGAAGCATGTTACAGTTTGAAAAGATATAGTTAAAATTTCTAAATATTCACAGTAGAGTTTGCAGGAAGTCATTGTCCCTGATTTTCCTCTTCAAACTAAAGGCATTTTTTCTCTTTACCAAAAAGAACTGAATCTGGTAGCAGATGAGAGCTTTAACTATGCACACTAGACAGGGGTTTAGAACCTGACGGTGCGTGTCTAGGACAGTTAATGGGAAAGTGTGTGCACAGAGACAGGTGAGTGACCCTTCCTGAAGGAAGGGAGATACTGGTCCTTCTGGAAACTTGTCTAACAAATATTTGAGTGCTATTACTGGTCGCTAATTGATACAGAACTTTGTTTATATGTACATCTGAGGTCCTATTTTTAGCTTTCAAAGGGTATCTCAAATAGTAATAATTATTTTGCATTTTCTGCAGTCTCTTTCATCTGTGTTTTTGTATTCATTATTTGTGGGGAAGGCATGTTGATTGAGTGCAAGATTACAAAAAAGCTTCGGCAAACTCACTATCTGTCTGTTTTCTTCACCAGAGAAAGATCGTTGAGTAAATTGTGGAGCTATGGGTGATGTCGTCTACAAGGCGGGAGTCAGGGCCATTCAGGGTGCTGTTGGCTAGAGGGTGATGTCTTTTAGCGGTACTGTTGGATCTCTTGTTTCATTATCTCCGTGGCTAGAGACATCTGTATTACCCCAACTACTAGTGCTTGTCAGGATAATTTCAGCAGTGTGCTCTTCAAAGTGGACCCTTTGTCTGTTTAAGCGGACAGAGTCCACCGAGTGGACCCTTTGTGTGTTCTGATATCTAAAGCATCTCATGACGGTTCCTTTGCTGTTAGACCTGCTGCTTCGTATCCTTTTACCACAAATTACATCAGTAGTGATGAAAACATTAACAAGTTGCCAATAAGACCCTGGAAAATATTTACATCTTTACTGAGCTGGTAGCACAACCTTCCAAGCATACTCTCCACAATTTCCTCAACAGAAATGTTGTCTGTGTCTCTATGGTAAAAGTTTTGATCTCTAGCTGAAATCTGTTTCTAATGCAGTCTGTACATTACAGGTGCTGAAGTCCTAAAAAAAAAATAGTGTGGTGTAATATGTGAGATAAATCCGAGACTGGGCAAAACTGAGCCTTCTGGTTTTTATCCTGAAAATATGCTGAAGTTGAATTACACTTTGATAGTAGGCATAAGAAGTACATGAATATTACAACTTGTCGTTAAATGTGCATAAAACTCCTGAAAATGCTGTCTGTTTTGATTGTGTCTTCAGGTTCAGTATTGGGATTCTACTTAAACATAACTGACAGTGGAACTGAACTGAGTGGGTGGTGTGTGTGGATTGAAAGGAGAGAAAGTATATAAAAATGTATATAT
>NW_010420141.1:0-1711 GCF_000710305.1 Buceros rhinoceros silvestris | reverse complement strand
TTATCATTATTATTAAACTTCTGTGTGTAGCACCCAATGGGAAATCCAATGTGTGCTACTGGGAGCCTGAAGAGCTGGACTCCTTTGGCAGCTTGTTTTTAAAATACTTCATGGTCACTGTAAAAAAATTGGAGATCCAGAAATTAAATGCATAAAATTACTGTAAAATATTAAGAATTGCTGTAATTCCAGGGGTAGAAGAAACAGTGGTGTGCTTAAAGCAAGCAAGGCATAAAATTAATAACTGTGCTTTAAGTGGGCGCAGTTCACAGGATTTTGTTCTTCTAGTAATAGAGATTTAAAAATAAAGCAAGCAGAGCTGAAGAAACCCAACACAGTCCACCCCAGTCTTTCAGTAAAACAGCTTAGCAGAATGAAAAGTTGCTTATAAAACCAATTTTAAAAAAAAGCCCCACAAACCACCTCTTTCATACATAAAAGCAATTAGTTTTCTAATAAAAGTAATAATCTGAAAACTAAAATATGTAGAAAATACATAAAAGAAAAAAATTGCTTAGTGTTTTGGGTTTTTTTAGTAACACACGAGATAACGTGAGGTGAACATTTCAATTTATAACTAACTGCATGATGGAGTAATGTTGACTTTTTTTAGATGTGACATGTATTAAGTGTTTCTTGCCTTTGTAACTGGAAGGGGAAGCTGAAATATTTGAAATGTGGTTTTCTGTTGTATGTAATTAAACTGTAAGTGGCCTTTTTGTATTTAATCCATATATTCTAATTTTAAAAGTTTTGTGAGTTATTAGCAGGGAATGCTTCTGCCATTCTTGCACCAATATTCCTTTCTAAGGACCATGATCTTGTCCCAGTCAAATGCACAAGACGCAGCCAGCGTTCCCCATCCAGCTTCAAGTCCCATAGCTTTGTCTGGGAGAACAAATTTGGTGCCTTTGGTACCATGGGAAGGTGTTAATTTGTACAACTACAGGTTTATTTTGGTTTAATGTCTTGAGGCATTGTAAACATTCGGGGAAAGCTACTACGTTCTCCTCCATGATGACTTTTCCATTGGCAGACTAGAAAATCCCAGGGCAGAGTGGCTGGCTATTACCAGATGGAAAAATTCTCCAAGATTTTTTGTTCTTTTGGTACTGCTTAAGAAATACTACCTGTTTCTTAAAATGCTGTTAAGTGTTATCCTACTCAACACAGCCCGTGGAAACAGGCGGGAGATACAAACTGCAATACAGGGTGCGGGTCTACTGCATGTTGGTAACCTGCGTTAACACCAACCACCGCAGGCACCGCTTGTGTGAACGGGCCTCTGCGCTCTGCTGACAAATCCTGTTTCGTCAAGGAACACCTCACTGAGAGAGTCGTGGAAGAAGAAGAAGGTATTCCACAAAAGTACAGTTTTATGACTTGAAGATGACGCTTGATGGACATTGTTTTAAGGAGACACGTGCGTTCCTGGTGCCATACCGTACCTTCAAAGTGGGGAGCTGAACCGTTCAGGACGCTGCCAGGCATTGTACACACCAACCCACACACGCCAAATTGCAGTTTTACGCCCGCTATTATCCCAGCACGACACTTAGGCCAGTAAACTGCAAAAAAACATCCGAAGTGAGCCCTTTTGCGAGTCCTGTTGCGTGGAGAAAATACCGTCTGCAATTCTTGTGCGAAATCGGGAAGGCGTGAAAGAAGTTGTACGGCCCTTTTTTTTTTTTTCCCTTTCCCTTTCCTTTTC
>NW_010420140.1:0-5474 GCF_000710305.1 Buceros rhinoceros silvestris | reverse complement strand
TGCTGGGACAGGTGAGGCGGGCCTCCAGCAGCTCCTGGTGCAGGGCGGCCTCACCGCACCCCGCCTCCGGTACCGCCGATCGCGGGTGGGCTGGACCGAGGCTCAGGACCGAAGCCCGAGCTGCCGGTGAAGCCAGCTGGCAGTGCGGGCTGTGACTAGGAGACGGCTGCAGCCGCTGCCTCACCCCTAGCTGCCCGTGCTGCTCTCGGTTTTGTTCGCCACACTCCACTGAATGGCGCGTAGTGTAACATGCTGTTCAGTGGCGGCTGGTACAACGGCCCAGCAAACAACTGGAAATGAATCTGATGATCATTTAATTCAAGAGGCAGAAGTGACCTACGAGTCCGTGTCTGACAGTAGATGATGAAAGCAGTTCCTCAGAAAACATTCACTGAACTCGCCCAAGTACATAAGGCAACTGCTTACTGCTGTAGTAATGGCCTTCCATACAGACAGGGGACAAGGATTATTTTTCTTGTTAAAACGTAAGTTGGCCTTTACTCAAAGGCAGTCCCTTCAACATTGAGCATGTAATAAATTCTGCAAACTCGTGGATAACCAGATGAAACAATATGCAGATCTCTATGTGAGGCAAATCATTAATTAGCAGCCTTGCTGATCAAGTACAGCCATGTGAATTCTGTGGCAGAGTAAAAGTATTAACTACTAATAGATTTTAAAAATTACTCCCTAGCTGAACCGGTTGTGAGGCAGGAACTTCGCAACATGCCTGATGGGTCCGTATTCATCTACTGCCTAGTAGGAGACAGAGCCTAGTAAGTAACTGTTCTCGTGCCAACAGCTGATGTAACTGCTGTGTGTGACTGGAGGGCAACTAACCTGTTGGAACTACTGACTGAACTGTCCTTTTCTGCAAGGAATGTTTTTTTTTTTGGTTTTGGGGGGTTTTTTTTGAGTTTTGTGGCGGGTTGGGGAGGTGAGGCAAAGAGTGACCTCTGAGTCATCCTTCTGAAGGAATTTTAACAGGCTAACCTCAGACTACATCTCTAGAAGCTGTGCTTAACCCCTTCTTCCTGAACAGCTGGAAGGATCCCAACAATGAATTCAGGAAGAATCTGAAACTAACAGGAGTGCCCACACTACTTAAATATGGAACAGTAAGTGATTTATTGTATGTTCTCAACCGACAGGGAGTCAGATGGGAAAACTCAGGAGCTTACGGCTGTGAATGAATTAGTCACGCAGGTTTTCTGATCCCCTCTCCTGTTGAAGAGCAGACAATTAGGAACAGCTCCCCTGCTCCCACCCATGCACTCGTCCTGGCTCAGAACAGTTCCTCAAGAGGGGACCACTCTGCTGTGTAATGTCTATAAGAAACGTACAGTAAAGAAGTTATGTGCACTTAGCATGTACTGGTTGAGGGGTAGAGAAAATCCACAGCAACATAGTGTTGCCTTCCTGACTTGCAACTCCTCAAATTTAAAAAAATCCAAATGCTGAGTTGTGGGAGTGAAACAAGTTCTGTGCAGAATACTCTCGATTCAAACAGACTGCAGCTCAGGTTTTAACTTGTGCACCTTCTTTAAATTAGCAGTTACTTTCTTAGAAAGGCAGGCCAGAAAACCTCAGGCATTTTTCAGTTATTCTTACTTCGCTTGCTCCACCCCACCCCACCCTCCCTGGAAAAACAATCGCTGCAGTCTGGCTAATGTAGTATGGATAAATGGCTCTAGGCTAGAACAGGCTTTTGAATTGCCTCTGAAACATCTTCACTTTTCTTTCAGCCTCAGAAGCTGGTTGAAGAAGAATGTTTTAAAGCAGATCTTGTGCGTATGTTGTTTACTGAAGACTAAATCCTCCAGTAGCCAATCATTTACAGAGATGTTAACGTCAAGTTATTTGCATTATCCTCTCATGGAATCCCTAACCTTTTTACAAACTGTCACGGTTAATTATGTTGACTAGTCTGTAGTAAATGTCATTAAATTCTAGGGCCAAACATTTCACTAAAATCTTGCAACCAAAAGTGTATCTTTCCTTTCATGTTCAAATAAACTTGATTGAGTTTGCAAAGGGTCTCTTCTCAAAGGAGCTGAATTCACATTATAAACTGACAGAGCAGCCTACAGTCACTGAAGAGTAAGACTTAGCTGCTAAGTCATACCTTTCACAGTGAATGGGGGGGAGGTAGGAGAAACAGAAAAACCTCCTCATTCTTCTTATATCTGACTTCACACAGCTACTGAAGCTGTTAACAGCAATTTTCAATGCCATGGATGTTTACTGGCTTATCTGTTCCGTCCAAGTATGATAAGGTGAAGGCTGGTCTTGGGGTCGCTGTTAAGGGTTAACGGTTGCAGAACCTGCTGCTACAAGGGTAAGAAATACAACACAAATACAATCTGAAATACAAAAATCTAAGTCCCCAACAGCTGCCAAGTTCTGTTGTTCTAATACAAACTATACAGGAATAAATGGCAAATGCTCCTCCAACAACTGCGAGCATTTACACCTTTTTTCATAATACCCTGTTGTCACTACACAGTGACACCACAGTGAAGAGAAGCTGAAGAGCAGCTGCTATTTCACTGCAGAAAACCAAGACAGAAGAAAGCTGACTTCAGCAGAATCAATACAGCTACAGCCTATTTCCTCCTGTGCATATCTGCAAAGTTTATTATTCCTTCCCTCTCCTGCAGCCCTTGCCTTGTCACGCTTTGACTTCTACCTATAACATGCTGTCAGGAAAATTGTTTAGACCCCTGCAACAACAATTATCAGGTAAACAGAAACGATGAGTAATAGCTCAGCTCAGGTTCGAGGCAAAAATCCACAATTCAGATTTTGAACAGCAGCATCACTTCAGCTCTGCTCGTCCTGCAGTTGTATAATGCAGTACACAAGGGAGTTCTCAGCCACACCAGGGAAAATGCCTCCCGAGAACTGACTTCTGAGCTATGCTTCTGGTTAGATACTTAAATGTCAGAAACTTCAATGATTTGTTTTCAAATCAAGATGAATCAGTAACTACAGTGATGCTCTTACAAAATAATGTCCATGCTACAAAATAAAGTGCCCAAGTAGGTGTTCTCAGTCTTGTATCTTTAAAAAAGCTGATGAAAAAACCCCCAGTCACTTGATAAATGAAAAATTAAAAGTACACACACCCAGAGCCAAACCTACAAAGGGTTCATTCCTCTTGTAAATGCTTCGACTGACACAAAGTCCACCTTATCCTCGCTCTTCCACGTGTTTTCACTTCACAGAGGTGTTGTTTTGTTGCTGCTGCTCGGCAAGTGCTTGCTGGAGGCGCATTCTTTTCCGTGAATAGTGCTGCCAGTGGAGAATCTGTTGCTCATCAATAAATTTAGCACACTGCGCATTTACCAATTCTTTGCGGAAGTGTTCATACTGGAGCAGCTCTAACATGTGCAAACACTGAGGATACCTGGATTGAAAATAAACGTGCTTTAATACCAGTTTTTACAAGGTACGCGAAAGCTGGGGTCTCCAGTAGTTCTGCAGTTTGTTATTTTAGTTTTCTCGTGTACGTGCTTTACTCAAGCACCAAAGCAGTTCAGACTGTACATTGTCCACACCCTGCAACTTCAGCATTAGGCAGGAAACAGGGAGTCCAGCAACGCTGACAAATGCTTCCTTAGAGCGGCTCTTCTAAGGGCTAGTTCATTACAGCAAATACCTAGTAACTACAATATCTGTTTCCAAAATCTGTTTTCCCAAATTTTGAAGTAATTTGGACACTCACAAAATGCAAAGTCATCCTTTGTTTCATGTAAGCATCGACAATGCGAAATTACTCTTTACTGGGCCTAACTGGTGCAGTTTTGTGCCATAATGTTCAACAGTTTTATTGTAAACAAATGGTGAAGTGCAGGTAAGGGCTGCAAAAGGAAGATTCCATTCCCAACTCGTGAAAGACGTGTTTTATAAGTCTGTCTATTCTTGTTGCATCTGGGCTGTTGGAGACAGGAAAATTAATGTTGAGTAAAAACACAGCAGGGAGGACAAGGGCAAGCTTCCAGGCAGCAGTCAGATACAGACATGCTGTGGTACAGTACGAAACAGAAGAGAAACATCCGAACGTGAAAATGCAGGCACCTACGTGATTTTAACACTTACTTCAGGTATTTTGCATATTCAGGTTCTTTCCAATAAAGTAAATATTTCAGGTAATTTACAAAAGCTTTGTCTTTGAAGTAGCCTCTTTGTGCAAGAACTGAAATAAAATGACAAATAAGAAATTGCTAGTTAGAGATGTGTGAAAAAAATCTGCCACAGCTGAAGAATATGTGTTCACAAAACTATACAAAGGGGGGCTTTACTCAAAACCTCATCATTACAATTAAATTTTGATAATTTGAAATGAAAAGAACACGGGAAAAATATTTTTATGTCAACGTACTATACGTAATAAATTAATCTCGTCTCCCTTATGGTCTGTATCTTTCCCACAACAGCAAGGAAGGAAAAACTTTTCCAAACGGGAAATTTTGACTATAGCATCAAAATTGGCAGGGAATAAAGTACTTGAAACTATTATTAACATTAGTAAAAGTCTGTTTTTAGATAAAGGAATACTGTTAACCTGACATCACTTTTTAACTACAGACTTGAACTTACTTTTTTTCTCCATCAGATAAGTGGGGGTTTTTTTCATTTCAACCAATAAAACATTTTTCATTTTTAAAAACCCACCTGTTAGAAATCCAGACAAATTAAACTATTTACAGACCACCTTTACGCTGGGAAAGACCCATTCCCTTTCCTTTGGTTAACCCTCTCTCTTACATTACCAGTAATAATAAACTCATTCCTCAGGATCCTGATGTTTACTTTTAAGTACTCACAGTTGAGGTAATTTGGATTTGCCAGACACTGAACAAACTCTAACTCCAGCTGGAACCGAAGTCGATTTCCTGTATCATCTGACACACAACAAAAACAGAAAGAATTGGACCCACACAAAGAATTTGAAACCACTTTTCTCATACCTCAAAGCATTTCCATACCACAAAGAAATAGTTATGTCCTTAAAAAAATTAAGGAACTTGAACAGAGAATACAAGGAGAACACCCAAGTGTCAACTATAACAAACACAGAGCAAACCCTCGTGGCTGGTCTGCCCGTACCACTCATTCACGGCCCTGTGCGGCAACTCTCCGCTCCCACTGCGGCCCTAACACCAGGACACAGACACTTCTGAAAAGGCGGCACGAAAACACACCTTCCTTCCTCTAAAAAGCTACCCGGGCTCGTGGAGCACTGTGAAACCCAGCGGAGGGAAGGGCAGACCGGGACTGACGGAAGGCCTTGTGCTCCCGGATTTGCACCTCTGGCCCCGCATCACGAGCAAATATTAAAATGAGGTCGGGCAGTCATCCGTGGCAAAAGCTGCTTGAGCGCTTCGGGAAAGCGGGATTTAGCTCCACAGCGACGGACGCGCCCTCTGATGCCCTCTCGCCACCTCCCTCCCACGGCCTCCGGGAAGTCG
>NW_010420139.1:0-1959 GCF_000710305.1 Buceros rhinoceros silvestris | reverse complement strand
CTCCGGTCCTGGCCCGCTGACCACCTCTTACCCTCTCACCTGCCCCGCCGAGTGCCCACTTCCCTTCTCAGCTCGGCCCCTCGAAGCCTCTCCTCTTCCCAACGCTCCATCCTCTCACCCCGCAGAACCTGGTGCCACTTCCCCACAAGACTTTTGGTCTGCCCCTCCTCGCCAGGTCCTCCTGGAGGCACGGCACTGGCCGTTTTGCAAGGCTCACCCCCTCTCGCTCTTTGCCTTCTTCCCTGATGGGTTTGTGCCTCAAAAGTGCAAAGAAACTTGTGCCTGCATTGCCCGCTGTTCCTCAGTCTCGTGAGGTCCCCCGTTGTCTTAGCATTGCTTTTTGATGGTGTACAGCCTGATGTTCTACCAACACACCTCCAGCTCCCCACGTTCACCTCCTCCTGCCGGTTATCAGGACAAGCCTCCTGCAAAGTTTCCACCTGACACAGACATCTCTGCCTCTCTTTTCTTTTTTCTCACGGCTCCCCTGAGATTTCGGCTGACCCCTTCAGGTCGTCCTGCACGTGGTGACTGTCCTGTTTCCTTCCTGCTAGGGTTGTGGTTTTCCCTCCTTCCCTGACCTCTTAATTCCTTATGGCTCTTGTCAAGAGTAAACTCCACCTGAGATTACTTGCTCTCAAAAACAAAGGAAAAGAAAGTTCTTTCTGTTGGTTCTCTGCACCATACCAGGCTTCCTGTCCGAGGGGAGGAGGTATGAGGGAGGATCTGTAGCCAGGAAGCTCTTCTGCAGCCTCCCTGGTGTCCCAGCAGCAGTGCACAAAATGACCCAAGCGTGTAACAGTCTTTGATGCCGAGCCTGTCAGCTTCCTGCCAGCAGCAAAGGGAACAGAGCTGCCTTGGAGTTGCTGCTCGCCACGCTGCAGTCTCCCCCTGCTCCCTGTCCCTGGCAGAAAGTTGGAGATGGCAGAGATGCATATTTGCTCTCCATTTGGGAATGGAACGGCTTCTCCTCCCCCTCCCGCTATCCCTGCGGTAATTACACCCTTGGTAATGGCTAATACACAGTTTGGTTTTACTGTTGACAGAACGGTTGGTTACACCGTGTGTGGCGGGTCATTATTTCTTTCTGATCACAACTTCTTAAAAATTACTGAGCTGTAGGGTAAGTTGGGTAGTTGGAAGACGGTGCCATCTGCCAGGTTTGGACTCTAAAGAACTGCAAGTGAATGTGGGACGAGCATCGCTATGTGTGAGCATGTCAATAACGAGGGGCTCCGAATGGTTATCTGAGTGCTGCAGTGATAGCCCTGCGCTGCCTCATGCTGTGACAGGTAATGTTATGTCATGGAGTTATAAATAGATAAACCAGTTAAGGGCAAGGCACCTTCAGGGCACCTGGTGCCTCACATCTCCGTGCTGAGCTCAACATGCTGACTTTGCCACAAGCCCCAGAGGATGTGCCAGCCTCCAGGTACCTCTTCGCTGCAATCCACTGAAAAAACACGATAATTACACTTTGCGGCTTTCTGCCCCTCCCCTCTCCCTGGCCCTCTTTAATTTATGTCTTTACCTTCAAACCTGGCAATGGAAATCCGTCGCGAGGAAATAATTAAAAGAAACGAGTGTATCAAGACGTGCAAATGAAGAATGCTGTGAGTAGCACAAGTGTGTGTTTTCATTAATCCATCTGGCAGTGCTGAGCTTAAAAAAAAATAATAAAAAATTCCTTAGCAACCAGTGTTGAGTGAGTGAGCCAAAACGTGCCACTGGCACCCACTTCAGTTCCGAGCTGTTGGTTGTACTATTCTGCTTGCTCAGAAAGCCCAAACCAAGCAGCCTGGGTTTGAGAACTCTCTTCCAAGGACAAAGCTGGTAGGAAAAAAAAAGTGTTTAGCTGCTTTTTCTCATATTTAGTTACGCTTTTGGAACTATGTAGTGCTCCTGAGTGTATCTTCTGGGGGGTATGCGTGAAAAAGCCAGCCCCCCGCCCCCTGTTTC
>NW_010420138.1:0-6465 GCF_000710305.1 Buceros rhinoceros silvestris | reverse complement strand
GGCGGGGTCAGCGGTGCCGCTTGTCTTTCAGGGAGGTGAGGCCTCAGGGACCTGTTCCCCAACCAAGCGGGTGAATGGCGGCAGTGGATGACCGCAAGTTTCAAGGTAAATTATGGGTAATCATCTTCATGATGCCCTGAAGATAGATCCTGAGACAGGGCGAAAAGAGCAGAATGAACACAAATCCGAAGTTCAGCTAGGAAAACTGGGGTCCAGTGTTTTTCATCTTCAGGCATTTGCTCTTTATGCTGAAGGTGAAGCGGGAGAGGCCGGAGGACAAAGCCTAGGAAGGGCACCCTGCTCCCACCACACCGGTGGTGTTCGTCACCTCTGTGATTTCACTCGAGGTCAGTAAATCACTGTGTGGATGGGCTGGTGTGCTGAGGTGAGGAATGAGGGAATCAGAAGCAGCTGGCAGGGGAGCGTGTGACATGACAGAGCAGCCTAACAGCCTCATTCAATGGGAAAGATTCAGGAGGGCCTCTTCATTTTAAAAAAAATAACCTGTGTTTGTGATCCTGGCTGCAATATCCCTTCACGCCAGCCAGCTCACGAAGCTCATGCAAAGGCTGCCTCTGCCTGGAAACGCCCTTTCACTGAAAGCCAAGATAAAAACTCCTTTTAGGAGAGGAACCCCAGAACCAGAACTGTTGGCTGTCGCTCCCTGTACGTACAGAAAGCCCCTGCCCAGCAAACTTGGCCAGCCTAGAGCCTAGAAAGCACACGGTGGTTTTTTCCAGATTCAAATACAGCAGAACTAGCTGCTTTGTACTTTCTCCACTGCTTCCCCCTGAGATCTCTGCAGAACATGGAATTAATCATTAAGCTGCAGCCTCGATACCCACAGGAGGGATTACATCCTTCTCCGACTCTGCTTTTCCAATTAGAGATATATTTCTGTAGAAAATAGGATGCAGATTTGGAGAGGAGATACGCAGAATTCCTTTAGGTTCTTCAGGATGTGGATCTGTTAGCAGCAGTTTTTGACGTTAAGCCCAGCCAGAAGGAAGATCCTGAACAAATTTCAGATAATTTTGCATAACCATAGACTAAAAGAGGTACTTAAAAATCCTGCA
Organism: Buceros rhinoceros silvestris; assembly: GCF_000710305.1. Classification (NCBI taxonomy): domain Eukaryota; kingdom Metazoa; phylum Chordata; class Aves; order Bucerotiformes; family Bucerotidae; genus Buceros; species Buceros rhinoceros. The sequence continues at coordinate 5,389 of NW_010420138.1, read as the reverse complement.
AGTTCTCTTAAACTTGCAAACAGATGCTAACACCCAGGGGCACACACTGCATTCATTTGTAAGCAACTGTGAGTCACTTTTGCCAGTGGCTTGTGTAACATTAATTTAGTAAGTAATAATACACCACCAGAGTTTTGTTTGGACAGGAAATTGCAGAAATACATTGAAAGCCTGAACGTCGGCGATGCTTGACTGAAAAGTCTGCAGCTTCCACCCAGCTCCGCGAGAACGGCACCTCTCAAAACAATCAAGACGTGGCCACTGGGTTCACTAAAAGACATGAGAACTCTGTGCTTCCATGTCCATCCCCGAACTGCCATCCTCTGAAAAGCCTTGCAGAGGTTCACATTTACTATTTTTGAAGTTCCTTCATTCCTCCTGCCTTCTCTGGGCACTGCAAAGGGAAGGGTCCCCTGTGGTGAAGCTCATGGCTGGCTCTGGCACAGCTCGGAGCCAGGCTAGGGAAAATAAGGCATCTTTATGCCTGTTTGCGTAGATGCAGATACTCTGCTGCTGATTTTCATGTCCTAAGAAGAGAGTTATGGGGTAAGTGACCTACCTGCTGTTGCCCAGGAAACTCCGTGGCAGAGGTTCCTTCCTCCCTCCACTGATTTGACCACAAACTCTCATTTTTTTCCAGATAACTGACCTTTAATCCTGAATTTCAGAAGCCGAACCTTTGTGTTAAAATTTGATGAGTTCAACAAGCTCAGCAAAGATTTCAGCTCTGTAGCAGATTTCCTCATCATCCACATTGAAGAAGCTCACACCGTAGGTACAGTACAAGCACCACAGCGATGCCTACCAAAACTTCAGACCCGCGTCATTCCCCTTAGGAGGGATCTGCAAACGGGAAAGAAACCTGCCTCAAATCTAAAGGGCAACACCAAATCTAGGCACCAGTTTGTGTTACTAATGCTCACTCACACACCTGACTTTACACTGAGGTTCTCCTGCAGGTGACGCTCATCTCTGCGAACCACATTGTTACATCTTTACAAAATTTCCTCTCAGTGTTAGGACACCTCCTTTTGGAAGGGAAAAAAGAGAAGAATTTCATAGAACAAAGGTTAAGTGTACAACACTAGCATATTACATGTTTTTTTAAAAAAAGAACTCAACATCACCTGTAACAGCTATTTCAAAATGTTCCCTGCTAAATCCCTTTCTCATTTGTTTTAGATGGATGGGCTTTTAAAAACAATATTGTTATTAAAAATCACAGAAGCCTTGAAGATTGAAAAATCGCAGCACAATTTCTACAGAAAAATAATCCTTTATGTCCAGTGGTTTTAGTCACCATGAAAAACCTGAGCAGTTCAAAATGTGCTGCACTGCCAGAACGACTGTCTCTATTTTAAGGAGGGAACGGCAACTACAAAGTAAAAAAATATTACCAGGAATAATGAACACAATATATTGAGATTTTTAAATTTCAAAATAATTTGAGCAACTTTTACATTTAACAGTCAGTATCTTATTTTTTGAGAGCTACATATTTCACAACTGTTAACTGCAGAGAGAAAAGGACTTGCAGCAAAACCAGTCCGGGCCTTTATAATGTACATATTTGATGTACACCTGTCTTGCTCAAATATTTATCTTTTGGCTCATTAGGAAACCTAGGTACATCTAAGGTGTGAGATCCAGGAACACCTTCCAGCTCCAGGATCCAAACCCTGGCCCCATCGCAGTTACCGAGCAGGGTGTAACCTGCACACACACCACCTCCCACGCAACGGCTGCCACACAAAGCCAGCCCAAGCACAGCTGCCCATGGTGCTGCTGCAACTGCTGTGCGCTGGAGGACCACTGCTTTGTCTGCTTGGGCATCGCTGGAGAGTTATATTGCCCTGGGACCTTGGAACTATCGCCCCCAGGAGATACGTGCCATCCTGGAAAAACTGAAATAGAAAAAGGACTGAAGAGTAAAGACTATCTGGAAAAAAAAAAAGCTCAATGAATAAGTTTTCAGAGACATAAGAGAAAAAGATATTAAAAGTAGCAATAAAGAAAAACCGTAATGTGGAGCTACAGAGTATCTGTAATGTGGTTCATATGTGTTTGTCTAGAGGTTTTCAAGTCTCAGCAGTAGAACCCCAAGTACCACACTGTAGTATCTTACTACGTTTGTACTACGTGCAGCAATGAGTTGGATCCATTGAGCCGGCAGGACTGGAGACCAGCATTCACATTTCGGAGGAGTATCCTGCAGGATAAACTTCAGGGGGTGAGGCTTGCAGAAGTTGACTGGTGTGCAAAACAGGCAATGATTACGATTCTTTCTTGTGTGTACAATTTCCCTAGATGTTCACTTCCGCTGACTTCAGAAGGCTTCTGAGCACCACGATCTCCATCAACATTTGTTTCTATTAATACTGGTTATGATAGTCACAGCATAAAGCACAGACGGCTGTGACCTGACTGCAGAACATATTTATAAAAACAAGGGATTGAGCTGCAGTTAATAAAAATCTATCAGAGCACTTCATATGGCTTCAGATTATTGTCCTCCCCACCCTGCCCCTCTGCCCCCCAGATTATTTCTACGCATTAGTAAACATTTATATTCATCCCATTAATCTTGATGAGCAAGTTACCAGGTTAAGAACCTAGGAAGGATTTGTTTGACAGCAGGAAGTAATACCGCCCATTAAATATTTCATACTGTCTTTTCTATTTATTTCAGAGAACAAGAGAAACATTTTACAGGAAATCAAGTTTTAATTCACATACTAAAAAAGCCTGATATAAACATACTAAGCAAAGTGGACCCAGTTATGGTCAAGTGTTGTAGGGTGATAGTCTAGGTTATGGAACTAGAAAGCCGTTACTCCATTACTACAATTAACAATTGTGGTTGGACATGATGATCTTTCTAATCTGAAGAACTCTATTCTGTTCTGTTCCATACATTAAGCCTTTGGGGAAGACATACTACATCCAGACCTTCAAAAAACACTTTAATACAAGGTTTCAATAATAAATAGTCTCTGCACCACAGATACAAAAATGTAACTTCTTTATAAAAAAAAAAAAAGAGGTACAAATTTAAGCTGGACTTAAGTGTTTTCTGCTGTGCCCTCTGCCATCACCCGGTGCACTGATACAAAATGATCAAAGGCAGATTTGATGATGAAACGCAAGTAAGTGGCTTGGCAATCAGGAAGCTGTAGAAGAAAAAAAGATGTTCTTGCATTCTCTGTAGTAACATAACTATGAAACAACATTTGCAGAAATTTGTTAGACAGAAGGATCTAGTTATTTCTGTGTCTGTTTTCGAATTAGACATAAATCAAGCTCTTTTAATACATCTACCCAGCTTCAGAGTTTCTTTAGATGACAGCAATTCAAAACAGCCCCATCCCTCCCAAATACTGCAGCCTTAAAGGCAGCAATTGAAGGAGGAAAGATTGCCACGTGTCTGGGAAGAGCTCTTTCGCATCGCAGCAGCAGCAGGCAGATGCAATTCCATACCATAATCTACAAAGAGCAGTGGGGAGTGCAATTTCATACCATGATGTACAAATCGTGTATCTAACACCAACTTAGCAATAACTGTAAGTAAAGACATGGCTGGGGTTCCCCGGTTAGTCTAGAGATCCCATTTCGTGAACCACCACTGATGTACACTGTAAATACTCACTGGAAATTCTTCCATTTGAAGCTGTCCTTCTGTGTGTTGCAGATCTAGAAAATATATTTTAAAGCGAATAATGAAGAATAATGTGCGATGCTGTGAAAAGTTTTCACTGGACTTCAGTGTTAAAGAGAGTCTGAGGACCATGAGCTTACACTACATACAGAAATTGTTGGTTTGGGTTTTTTTTTGTACAAGGTGATTTAAGGGAACAAATACTTTTTGCACTATCCCAGTGTATGTATATCCCACTCATTATGCTGTTTCATAAAATGTCACTTGAGAGCCATTAAAAAACCCCCTAAGCCATACCAACCAGACAATGCAGGAAATGGCACTCTATTATACTATGCCTGGTTTAAACTTTTGGAACATAAAAGCACTTTTAGCCTTATACAGCACCTCACATCTCCAAACTGCTACAGGGACCAGCAGCATACACACTCTTCATTTAAATGTGGCTATTACATTAATGTCTAATAAAATAATCATCAAGCCACACCAAACTACTGAACAAATAGACAAGGGCCTGAAATGACTCACTGAAAAAGACCAACATGATTCCCACAAAATCTCCACTCAGATTCAGAATCGTACCTTTTTCAATGCACTCTTCAAAACCCACTGGGTCTTGGGATACACTTCTTTCAATCCTTAAGGTCCGCACTAAAATATATATACATTTAAAATATCAACACGAATTCTGATTCTTCATTGATAACAATATTCCAACACTTTTCATCTACAAAGCACTTTAAAAGCATTAACTGATCCATTCTTCCTCTACGTAATGGGGCAGGGCTGTACCACACCACCATCCTGATCTCCCAGGCTAGACAAACAATGACAAGTTTTCTTGTCTTTTGCACAGCCTTTGCTCATGGTCACGCTCCTGCCTCCATGCTCCGACCTTGTAACAGTTCTTCCTGGTTTAGAACTCACATTTTCCTTCACATTATTTTAATAAGTAAGACTAAGAGAGTTTTATGGTATGAAATCATAAAAATCAATATTCACAATCATTAAAAGAGTAAGTACTGCAGTCGTGTTTATTAAATTAGCACAGCCATCACTGTGCAACAGAACAGTTAATTCTAAGCTCAATACAAGGTGTTAGAACAACACACTAAGTGCAGGTGGGGTAGATTTTCCATCTTTTTCTGATTTTTCTATGAAAAACTTCGGACATGGAGGACAATTGCTTTGTTAAGCTAAATGAAGCTTTACGAATTAAGCTTTATCTATCTGTTGGAAGTGACTACTCACAGAATTTACAGTCGGGCAGAGGCACGTGTTAACGCAGCGAAGTTAGTAGATACGGCAATACACAGGAGTCTTACCCAGGTAACACTGGATTGCGACTTTGCTGATTTTTACACATTTAGGAAAACCAATAATGAACTCCTGTGGGAACATGCCTGTTGTCGTCCAAAACGTTTCTGAACTTCTGTGGAGAGAACAGGACAAAACCACCACCTGCAGCTTTCCATCTATAACCTTTTCACAAGAAATTAGTTAAAAAAAAGGCTGCAAAGCCGTTTCCAGGGTGTTATTTTAAGCAAGCCCGTGTGTGGCACTGGGGAAGCTCTCTGCAGGTGTGAGCACTCTGACGTTCCGGCTCTGCACCCGAGCAGTACCAGAGAAGGACTCACACGTGGTGGGGGGCCCGGAAAAGCGTTAAAATTATGTGGCAACACGAGCAGGAAAGCACAGGACCGAGCCTGGCGGGGCGGGGCTGCGGCAGGTCTC
>NW_010420137.1:0-2622 GCF_000710305.1 Buceros rhinoceros silvestris | reverse complement strand
TCATTGCAAATTAAATGAACCACCTGGCCCAATTACAGCCTATATATACCTATATACTATATGCACCTGTCTATTACTTCAGTACATCAGAAATCTAGACAGTAAGACAGGCCAACCTGATCAGAACAGATATGAGAGGCGCCTTCCTCAGGTGTAGTAACACCTGCAAGGCTGTTTCTGAAATAGAGATTAGAAGTGATTTGGGAAAGCACTGGACAAGTTGGGAACTTACTCTGGAGCACCTTTAAGCAACTACTGTGACTTTGGGACCCTGCTACACGGATAACCTCAGAGCTTAGTATAGCATGGGCGGAAGGTGAAAACAGTGAATCACTGCAGGATCAGATCAACGGAGACAATAGATGATGGAGTTCCTAACAGCAGAAGTCTTCAAGAACAGCTTAGATGATATGAGTCAGGTATACGAAGGATATTGTAACTCCTGCTTTGCGGCATGGGATACACTGGATTATCTCTCTGGATCCCATAGTCTTCTGACCTGGCAGTGTGTTTGAATTACAGGCATGGGAACAGCCTGAATTTTCAGGAAAATGGCCACAGATTATGAATGTGTGCTTTTGGAGAAGTATTTTACTCAAGTGTAAACAGTTTTACATTTTAATAATTAATACAAGTTTTAGAGTCTTGATGGTTTAGAGATTGTAGTTACAACATTAGATGGGTTATTCAAGGGTACTGGAAGCATCATAGAGCACGTATTGGTACTGATGATGGTATTTAAACCACTCAGGCAAAAATAAACCTCAAAAGTGTCCACTTGCCTGGATGAGTAGAGGTGTCTACCTCTACTTAAAGTTAATTTGGAGTAAATTTTTTTGGCCTCTCTGGGTGGTGGAGTCAGTTTCAGTCAGACTGGTTGCCAGCAGACTGAGCACGGAGAGAACATGGCACCTCGTGGCACTCATCACCAGTAGTCCTCAAAGCTCTTGGATCCAAGCAGGGATTCCTGTGTGGAGTGAGGATTAGCCCGTATGAAGCAGTAAGGAAGCAGGGAAGGGGAAAGAATCACAGCAGAATGTGTGGAAGAAGATGATGAAGGCATGCTACTTTCTGAATATGCACGTGGCCTGGCACAAACCCAGGAGCTGCCATGGCTAACTGATATTATAAGGTGCTGTTGGTAGTTGCAGATGGAACCAAGTAAAACTACCACTGAAGGTGGGTGAATTTGGAACCCTCCACATACATTTTCAATATATGTTGCTGATGAGCCCATCTAACTATAAAAATAATCCAATACATGAAAATAATACAATGTATAAGAAAAGAGTATTACAGATGTCCAACAGAGGCGATAAGATTGATGAAATCCTCACTTTCAAGCTGAACAATTGATGCATTTTTTACAACAGTATTAAATAGGATTTTGCATTTAATCCACGTTTTTTCCAGAAGAGACTGTCTGACATGTACTATACCAAGTGAAATTTGAAGTTCACACTCACAGATAAAATGGGTTTTTCTCCTTTTGCTGCTGACGCTAGAGGTCACTTTCTGAGACTGGTTTATCAGAGCTACAGAAGAGTACAGAAAACACTGCTTGATCTGGCTTGTGCAGAAGGAAATTGATAAGTTTCCATTCTATTCCACTGAGGCTGAATTAAACCTTTCCTGTTAAAAGCAATTGATTTTTAGAACTTAGCAGCTATTAGTGGACCTCGCCTTCTCAAGGACTGCTCTACCCTTTATTCATTTCTAATGCCTGTGAGAGAATACTTTCTTAGGAAAAAAAAAAATCCATGCTTTTCTCCAAATTTGCTTGCATCTTTCTGTCAAATGCCTGTTACCAATCAATTCTGGATACAGTATATCAGAACAAATAGATACAGGGGTGGTTTTGTCATCCCATTAGTTCCCGCTCTTAACCAAAGTTAAAATGAGAGGAGTCACACTATATTTGTCACAAACCCTCCCTGGATCCCCGCGGGAGAAGACTGATGTTGACGTTGAAGTCTGCTCCTTATGTGCAGACTTAAGGGCTGTGGGCAGAACCCTGTCATACAGAATAAGGCTAGTCCAGGACAGCCTGGAAGAGTTCAAAGTAATACTGGGAGAAGTGGATATAGCTGATGATCTCTTTCTCATTTATGCATTTTGAAGGGCTTGTGGGGTTTTTTTTTTTCTTTTTTGGTTTGGTTTGGGGTTTAGGAGTTTTCTTGTGCATTTCAGAGAAACCTCCCAGCACGATTAAGATTAACGGCCTTGTTGAAACCATGTACAGGACGCTGTGGAGTGGGCGTTGGGGTGTGGATTTGGCCAGGCTCTAGGGCTAATCTCCCACAACTGCTGTGTGTGGAGGCCCTGACGTTTCCCTTCCTCCTCTCCCCTCCCGCATACCCCGCTTATCTTGCTCTGAGGCTAAGAAAAACCTCCAATGCCCTTTTCAAGCTCCAACCGTCAGTCGAGAAGAGAGGAAGATAACCTAAAAATTATCACATCCCTTATACTTCTCAGGATAGGAAGCGTGTGCATTGGTCTGGCGGTCCTTTACTCAACTTTCTGACACCCAACAGGCGACGGGGTACAACGTGCTTTAGGGTAGAAAGGGACCCTCTCCCCAAACACAGCGGGGCGACAAATGCGGGGCCTTCACCCTCGGTC
>NW_010420136.1:0-902 GCF_000710305.1 Buceros rhinoceros silvestris | reverse complement strand
CCACCTGAGGACTCCATGCCACAGTCCCTGCCCATAGATCCCGCAGCTCATATAAACTCTGCCCCGGCCCTCCACTTCCTACCAGAGCTAAGCTGCTGCAGGGTCTGCTGTGGGTGCTGCCACAGCCTTGCTTGTGCTTGGACATGTTGATGGAAGTTCTAACTATGGACTGACTTTCTGGCTTGACCTCAGCCCTGACGAACCACTGTGGTCCTGCTTGGTGATCACTGGGCTGTAGCTGATGCTGGTTATTCCCAATGGACCTGATCCTGACGTACAGACTGACTTCCCAGCTTGACCCCTGGACCAGTCCTGTTGGCAGAACAACCACCACAGGAGCCCTTAGTGAACCCACAGAAAAAAAATCTTCAATTTTCATGTTACTTTAGTCATCGCAGAGTGAAGTAAGGTGGGGAATGGGGAATGGCTGGGCTTTAGAGAAATGGACAATGCAAGTCTTGGGGCAGAATGGATATTGAAGGAAAGACATCAGTAAAATCCCTCAATTCATGAGCTAGAAATGCTTACAAGAAGTTCTTCCGCAAAAAGTAGTTTCCTCTGGTTCTATTCAAAAGGTAGGATTAATCAATTAGTGTAATGCAATGCTAGTCAATGTGACAAATGTAAGAGGATTAAGCCGAGTCTTGTTCATAGACAGATTCTAAGAGCATTACATAAAAAACTAAACACTGCAAGAGAAAAAGGGAATTTGGAATCAAATCTCTACTTCTTTTTTCATAAAGGCAAAGCTTTTGTGATTTTTCTTATTGTGGACATCTTTAGGACTGCAAAAACTATTCCTAATTTCATCACAATGAAGCCAAGACCTTTTGAAACTCTTTGAGAGTGCCTAGAAATCAATAGTATCACCTGGGATGAGATCAGGAGCTGGGGTCTAGCTC
>NW_010420135.1:0-11498 GCF_000710305.1 Buceros rhinoceros silvestris | reverse complement strand
GAGGGGCTGCCGTTTTGCTGTTAATATGTAAAGTGGGTGACGCTCCCTCCTTTTGCTGGAGGGGAAGAGCAGATTTAAGCCTGCATCCCCTTCCAGGGCCGGGATGGGTAATGAGATAACCCGATTGCCACGTCTCTCACCCTCTTTCTTTCTTCTATGATAAAAGGACAGAGGGGAATGCAGACAATTAAAAGGAGGATTCCAATCGCCCCCGAAGAGATTCAATGAATAATAATGGACCTCCAGCTGCTAATGTGCTTAAGGACTTCCAAGCCTCAAGTGTCTAACCAGCTTATGGGTCCGTACCACAGACTTCATTTCTATCTGTAAATGGGAAAGGCAGGAGGAAGGGGGTGGTGGTGGGGGAATTCCTGCCTCTGACTACAGATAGGATTGACTCTCAGTCGCTTGCTGAGTCCTTCGCAAGGATGATGCGACAGTGGCAATAAAGTCAACTTAATGGCTCTCAAAGCCAGCATTAGGTATGGGTGAGGAAGTTCCTTTCTGAACCGACTTTGGTATGTCACCTGCAGCTGATAACACTTGTAGTGACCCAGAAATGCCTCAGAAGAGGGTCCAGTAAGCTACTAGAGAGAAACAGCACCTTGTCTGTGAAGTTTTGTTTTCTCACAATAAAACCTTCTGCATAGCAAGACAATAAATGTGTGAGTCATTCTTCCTCTGTACAGCTCTCAATGAGGGAAAGGTCCCTACCATGGCATGGCCCCCACTGACTACTCATCTCCCACAGCCTCTTTGCAGAAGGGGCAGTGGCTGTACAACAAATGAGATGTCCAAAACCTCATATCAAATGTCCACTTGAAGATTCATTGTAACTTTTTTCTGGTACTTCTCTTCGTCTTGGCTTCCTCTTCCATTGATGCTTCTCTCTCTCTACCACAATCCGCCCACTTTTCCCCTGCAATCTCCCTCCTTGGGACCTACGACCAAGACAGCCTCCACTTCTTGACCCTTGGATTTCTACGACACTCATGAATTTCCATGGAAGATCAAAGAAAGGACTTGCAGAAGGGGAAGAGCAAAGGAGAATGCAGAAAGCATTTGCCCAGCCTTGAGTTCTCCATGAAGTTGTGCGCCTCCTTTCCCCATCTGAAAGTTAGAGAGTAACTATCGTGGATCCAGAGGGTAACAACTTCAGAAGCTGGCAGCCAGATGATCAAGGGAATGAGGAATGTTAGCTAGGTAAGGGCTTCTCAGCCTTGGAAACAGGTACGACAGAGATCTAAGAATGACAAGACAAGCTGTTTCCACCTCTCCTGGAGAAAAGACTAGGGGCATCAGAGCAAACTCACAAGTCCAGAAGAAACAAAATGAGCTGGTTTTATACCCAGTGTGTCTCTATGTCATGGGACTCTTCAACAGAGGACCAGTGGCTGCTAAAAGCTCATAAGAGTTCATAAAAACCCATATTTTTCTGCTGAAAACTTGTCAACGGAGGCTGTTATGTACAAACACACTGCTTATAAACAAGGAGGTCCCTGATCTGCAAACCATGTGAGCCTGGGAAAGTATTCTGGAGCATTACCACTACTGTTTACCCTCTTCTTACAGACATTTCCAGGCAGCCACTAGTGCCTGCATCAGAGACAGGATCTTGTGTTTGGGGGACACTTGGTCTGACCTGACACGACTGTCCTGGTACCTGTAGCCAGCTGCCTTCATGCCTCACTAGTTTCAGGACACGGCTTGAGAGACAACACGTCCCTTCTCCTCTAGCTTTGGGGAAAACCCACAGGATTTGTAGGCAACAGCGAGATGTCACATGAAGCATGAAGATGGATTGGAGTTTAACAGGTATAGATGCTGGCAGCGGGGATGGAGGAGGGGACGGTTGCGTAAGCTGGCACTGGAGACTCGCTGGTCCCTGGCACAGGAGGCAGGTACATCACTCAACACAAAAGAGTTTAAAGAGAGAAGTTGTGTAAGGTCGGCTGCCTGTCAGCCTTACACGGCTGAATCATGCAAGTTTAAAGTCTTCAAAGCAGGATAAGATCTCAGCGCAGCCACGTGCACACTCATTCCTTCAACCTGAGGTTGGGAAAACGACTGGAAAGCACAAGTGAAAGCAGAGCAATTAGCTAATGAGGGGAGCTGACTAATCAGCTAATTTACAAAAGTTTCTCGTTATTATTCAGCGAGAAAGAATCCTGGAGATCTTTGGCGTGGAGCAAGGTGTAGCCCACCGGGCAGAGGGATTGGGAGCTTTGCCTAAAGCAGAGCATGTTCAGAACTCACTGAGTGGGTTAAAAGCTCCGTGTCTTCTCAGGCTGTCCGGTTTTGTGCTGCTGAAGGATGGGACCAGCCCCCCTTGTGCTTCTTCAGTGAAGGAGCCACCCCAGCTGCCTGCCAATTGCTCTTCTTCTGGGGAAGAGGCAGCAGAACAGAGGGTCTCCCCTGTTTTGGCTTGAACTGGCAAAGTGAGATTCATTTGCCCAGGACTCAACAGCTATATTTAACCTTCTCCTAAACACTTCCTGGGCAGCTCAGACAACTCAAGCGGTGAAATGATATTGTATAATGAGTGCCCAGGTTGGAGCAAAGCTGCTGCTTTCCTCTTCTTTGAAAGATCGCTCAGCCCAGTGGGAGAAACATCAATAAGAAGATATTTAAGTTGAGATGGGAGGAGAGAACGTGGATGCCCAGCCTGCAGCTCCTACCCATCTCTCCTTTCTTTTCCCACTCCCTTCCCCTGTGATGTCCTTGCGAATCTCCAGCAGCAATATCACACTGCTGCTATTACCATCAGGATGGATATTTGAACAGCCTTAGATCAATATTTGTGCAAAGACAAAGCTCGTGCATCACAGGGCTACAAATTAACCTCTTGTCCCATATTCACACTGGCACACAGGACCTGCAGCATTCCCCTGGGGAAAAGTGGGACATACGTTTCATAACACCAGGAAAAAAAAAGAGTAATAATAGCTCCAACCCCAGCTCATGCACGTTCTTACATTTCTCCTTCAGGTTGGGGGGAGGAAAAATGGCTTTTCTTAATTAGCATCCTAACCTTTTCTAAACAGGTTCAAGGGTGTCTTGGCAGGCTTGGGAAGTGGTATGAAGGAGGCACTGAATAACAGCAGCAGAGTAAGTCAGGTGTAAAAGGCTCCTGCTTTTTTTCTGGGGAGATGATTGGGGTACTAGTAACGAGAAATAGGAAGAACTTCCAAGGTTGCAGATACCTGTTTTTTCCCTTATTAAAGGGAAATGTTAACTCAGAATTGTATGCTTGGAGGTGGAAAATATTTCTTGCAGCAGAAAATCAGTGATTCATAAGTTCTGGCTGAGCCGTCATGGTCTTTGCCAGCTGAACTTGAGTCTGGCCCATTGGCAGACGTCAGGCACGTCCATATTGCCTATGGCAATGAGGTTCTTGACCAAGCCAGTCCCTGCTCCTCATGGTTGGGTTTCCTAGCCTGGCCGGCCATCTGGGTCACTCCAGCTAGACAAGAAGCAGCTCACAGGCAGTGCAGACTTTTGGGGAGTTCAGGGGTTGAACACATCATCTAGCTGCAGCTAATGGAGATGTAGCTTCTAACACACAGTACCAGGCTGGATGGAGACACATTTGTCTGCCCACAGCAATGTGTGCTCCCAGAGAGGCAAATCCTAGCGAGTTCAATCCAAGGATGGATAAACAAGGCAGTTTGGGGAAACAACCACTTCTAAATGCGCATGTTCCTTACCACTCCCCATCTTTTTCCCCTTAGTTCACCCCATGCCAAACTCACAGCCAGCTCACTGCCTTTTCCTTCCCACACCTACATGTCCATCGAAACTCAGATGTACCAACAAAACTGACCAGTTTTGCCTTGGTCTACTTGGCCCATGCTCCGCGTGATCCTAGCTGGTACGACCAGTGGCATGGTCCACAAAGCCCGAAGAATATTTGCAAAACACTGTAATCTCGTCTCCCTTTCTGAATCACCCTTCGTGTCTCACAGCAGTGAGGTATGGGCCACCATTGTTCAAGGCTTGCTGTCCCATTGACACACAGCTTCAGAAAACCGTGGTGGTTTCCCACATTGGTGCTTCCACCCAGCCTTGCTCTGACAACCTAAAAGGAGATGGAGGTTCACCTCCCAGCTCCTGCCGAGCCGGCGCCACTTTCCACACCATCACCAGTCTCCCAACTTTTGCCCTAGCTGGATGCAGCCAACGTCTGGATCTGTGCAATTATCTGACCTTTTCCAGCCTTGCAGCACAACAGTGGGACAGCACAGGCTTGTATTATGGCTGCTCACCATGTGGAAACGGAGGAATTGCCAAATTCACCCCAGGAGTAAAATGAGCAAAGACATTTTTACAATAGTAGGGGGTTTGGCTCCCTTAGTCTGCAAGGCTAGACGCTCGATGACGCTTGCTCCTGCTTTTTCCTCACATTATTTGCCATATTTCTTTCTGCCTTGCCATCACACTGAGCGAAGAGGGAATGGCACTTACCCAGTGAGGCAATGGTCGAGATGACTTTGCTCACTGAATAACAAAACGTGGTTTTTCCCTCCTGCTCAGCCTCCATCTAGGTCTTGTTTCTGGTTTTCAGAAGAGATATTCTCCTTTTCTCCACCAAATCCAAATCCATGAAAACTATTTCCTTTGGGTGGGAGATAAAATTTAAAAAACATAAAAATATTTTTGACTGTCTGAGGAATTTGTAAGCAGAAAGGTGCCAATTAATCTACATTAAAGTGAAATTAGCCTAATATTAAAACAATAGGAGGATGACAAGGGAAAGATCAGCCTCTAATGTCCTCATTAGGCAGTGCTGCTTCTTGTGAGCTTTCCATCATGTGAAGGTAGCTGTCTGGTTGCACTTCATTAGCACTGGGGTTAATTACAGCTAAGGAGGCAGGGAGATGGGCTGTCCTCCCACCCTTGCTGCTGTTCTCCTCCCTGCTTCGCCCATCGCTCCTGGATGGAAGTTGACATTCCCCTTGACTCCTGTTGCTCCTCTATTTGTAATGGCAAGACAGGTAGAACAGGACCCATTTTTCAAAACAATAGGTGCAAGCGGTGTCTTCCCTGGAGTCCGGGGTAATCTTGGTAGTGCTCAGCTGCACAAGGACCCTTGCATGGCTGGCACACCATAAATGCAGCTCTTCCCCGAGTCCCTCACAGACTCTTCCTGCTCCCCTAGAACTCTTTGTGTCCTCTTTTTCTCCTTGTCTTTCACAAGATTTTTGCCTCATCTCCATCCTGCATTGCTTTTTTCTCCCCCAGCCCCTCTGCTCTCACCTTCCGAAGCCACCCCTCTGACTTTCTCCTCTCCTCTTGCCAGAACTTGCTACTTATTTTTATTGTTAAGCTTTGGGGTTTTTTCAATTTTTTGACCCCACTGACATCAGGTCAGATTGTCTGTCAGCACACTATCAGGCTGCCAACAGATGAAGGATGTCTTGCAGGGAAGACAACAAGGAGAAAGTAGTAATTTTAAGATAAAAATTTTAAAGTCCCCCCAAAAGTTGTGATCATTTCCCAGAGAAGATGCAGAATTGTCGAGGGTTTTACACCAAAAATGCCACTAGCCTAGAAGATCATAGGATTCAGACAACAGAGATGGGAACAACTGCAGAAGGAGTGGGACGTTATCTAGGGAGGGGCAGGGTACATCTGCTTGAACACATGAACTATGCACAAAACAGGCACACCGACAGCTCAGAGCTTAAGATGGAAACAGTTTTGTTTCGTGCTTTTTGAAAGGCCCCTCCAGCATCAGCTGGAAGGGGAATATGTTCTTCACAGGGACCGCATGGAGCAGGGGTGGGATAGGACGACACACACAGATCTCTGCTGGGGACTACAAAATGTTAGGAACGGCAACTCAGAACCCATCCTTTTTTCCCACCCTTACACAAGCATTCCCACTTGCCCTTGGCTGGAGACACGTTCCTGGATGAAGTACACTTTTGACCCACCTCAGTCTCGCATCAGCACATCCCTCATAAAGGTGACATGGGGCAGAGAGCCTTGCTCAGCACCAGGGAGAGGTGCAGGGTCTGGCATAGTGCTGCCAGCATCGCTGTCTTCCCCAGAGAAATCACGGCCTGCCTGCAAACCCAAAGTTACAGGAGACAGGATCCAGGCAGTGCTGGGTAAGGAGATCTGCTTGGTGGGGACCTGCTGAAGAGGGAGAGCATGTGAACCAGGGTCTCTTACCACCCAACCACATGCTAGGGTATTGGAAAGTGCTGTAATGTGAAGCGAGCGACAGGATAGCTATTAACTGAAAGCCGTACAGGGAAGCTGCAAATAAAATCTGTTTCTATCAAACCTTCAAAAGTTCTTATGGATCGCTTAGGAGTGAGGATGAGCTCCAGCATGAGCTGGGGAGAAGCCAGGCAGGTCTGTGCCACATATGCCTCTGCAGAGCATCTCCACTCTACGTGCACGGTGCCCATAACACGAAGCTTTGCAGGAAATAAGTGCCTTGGGCCTGAATCACTCTGCATTTGGCTGTCCTGCACGTGAACATGGCTGGAAAGCCTTGCTGGCACATGTCATTCTTCCTGGAGGCGGAAGAGACTCTGCAAATTCCCTGTCACTAGGAACAAGCAAGTATATGGCTGATAAAGCCAGGAGAGATTACTATGGCTGGCAAGGGTCTTTGAATCCACAGGCTACTTTTTTCCTCTCTCTGAAAGTCACCAGAAGACCTTTCCAGATCTAAACGTTTCACACATCAGCATCACCAGTCATTTGCCTGCAAATTTACCCTGTAACTGCACTTCAGTCCCTCTTTCACAACCACCCCTCTTTTATGGCACACCAGGGAGTGCTGTAAGCCACAAAGTGGGGAGGCAGGCAACAGAGTCAGGGCCAGAGGGGACCCAGCCAAAATGACAGGCCACCCTTCCCAGCATCCTAAAAAGAGCAGCTGCAGGGTGAGGAGAAGGTGACTTTGTGATTAAATTGCAGCAGAAGCTGCAAGGTGAGCCCCGAGATGGGGAAGGGCGGCGCTGCACGCAGCCGGTTTTGCCAGCTCTCATCCCTGGGTTCTGCCTGCAGGAGGGATGGGTGCTTCAGCAGCACCCCCTGCCCAACCCAACAGCACACATCAGCCTGTACCCTACACGTGGACAATAAAGACTTGCTTTCAGCTCCTTCCCAATCCCACACACGTCTTCTGGTGTCCCCGTCACTGCTACGGGTACCACCCCACGCTGCTCTGCCGCCATATCCCTCCCTCCCACGTGCTCTCCCCCTCCTTCCCTTGTTCCTTTTAATTAGCAACTTTTTCTTTGTTCCTTTTAATTAAGCGGGGTGGGGGCAGGAGAGGGGAGGGGGAGGCTGCTGTCAGCCAGATGAGTTATTATCGCCGCGCACAAGATCAAAGGCCGGGAGCTCTCGTCTCGTCCTTATTTTGGCAGCGTCTTTGCGCGAAAGGCTCTTTTCTTTGTGTTTTTTTCCATGGATGGTGGTTGGGATGCCAAGGCATACGCTGGGCTGGAGAGGGAGGGCTGGAGCCCAGGAGGGCAACTGGGAAGCAGGACTTTTGCTCCTCTCATTTCAAGATATAACTTGAAGAGGAATTTGGGTGGTGCCTGGACTCTGCGGGTGGGCATCTCAGGCAGGTCTGCCAATGCCCACGCGTAAAACCTGACGGTCCAGATACTTGCCTCGGGCAGGGGGAGATGACCAGTTTTTATGTGGATGGGGCATGCAGCTCTGCCAGAGCTTGAATGCAGTGAGCGCCCTAATTGTGGGAAAACAGAGGGAAAATAAACCACCCAGGGATTAAAGCAGAGCGGCCTCAGCTAAAGGTGTGAGCGAAGGACCATGCTATGACATTTTTCCCATGCATGTTTTTCAAGCACATGGCAGGTCCTCTAGTAAACAGTGTGTCTTTTGAGAGGGGAGTGTGTTCTGGGGTGCCGAAGCTTCAGAGAAATTTGGCTTTAAATTTAACAAGAATAGCTTCTTACTAAAAATCCTTTAGAGCCTCTCTGTCTCCCATACCATAGTGTGCTTTTCGTCCTTATCACGCCCACTTATCTGTAGCTTGTCCTAAATATTCTGCATACCATTTTAATAACTTTTTGGTGCTTTTTTGGGTAAACTAGGTCATAATTTCATGCTGGAAGAGAGCCCCAGTGCTCTACCCCAGTACTGCCATAAAGGAAGGAAACTGGGACTGTCTGCAATGAAAACACACCTCCTGGACAACGTGTATCTCAGAGTAGCTAAAATTAAAGAAAAGGAACGAACTCATAATCTAAGATTAAGGGCTGTGTGATGCTGGAGTGTTGCCTTGTAACTGGGTATCAGAAGGGAGAGGACTGTTAATTAACTTTCTATTGACGAAACAAAGCGCATGGAAAGGAACCTTGCTACTCTGTTTTGTGCTAATCAGCACACATTATTAATTTGCTGGGAAAAAAAGTCATCCTCTTCCCACTTAAACACATGTTTAATAGGGCTGGAGTGTGGTTTCACATTAGCCCAGCTTCATTCTTTTGATGACATATGTTGCAGTGCATTATGAAGCTTCAGCATAAATAATTTAAGCTAAACTCCAGTTGTTAAAATAAACGAGCAAAGTATATTTGGTGATTAATTACCCTTCCCTTCCGCCTCCCTCCCCACCCTTTTTAAAGTGCAAGCACATGTACCACAACCCAGTAAAATGTTTCCAGCCTCCTCATGTGACCGAGGGCATCCCAAAATGTTTTACTCGGCACAGGGGGGATCAGGATGCTCAGGTTTGCTGCAAGTGCCTGCTCAGCCCCAGGGAAGCCAGGAGGTGTCAGCGACCAAATCCTGCTCACACTGAGTCAAAAAAAAAAAAAAAAAAAAAAAAAAAAAAAAAAAAAAAAAAAAAAAAAAAAAAAGCTTTGGCAGTTTTAATGCTCGATGAATTCTCATTTAACCAGTGGTTTTACGGGACTCGAGTTTTCAATGGGACAAGGTTTAGGTTCTGACTTGCCAGCTTAGAAAGCTGGACTAATCAGTCACGCTCTTTCCATCTTTCTGGAAGGACGATGCTTACATGGGACTTCTTACGCACGCTGCCTGCAGCACACTCAAGCCCTGGGTGCATGCAGCACCCACGGTTAGGTCCTGCTTGGCCCCATCCAGGTTTTTTTCCTCCTACCACCTCACAGCAATTTAGGTAATGATGTGTTTCCTTTAAGGAAAGGAAATTCCCTTGAAGGTTTGCCTTCTTGCCCCTTCTTCCTGCTCAGAAAGGGTCTTCATTTTATCCTTCCCAGCAAGCCCCCTCTTGGCCACACCGCCTGAGTCACAGCCCTGGGGTGGCATTGGCCCCAGATACCCCTTTGTGAGGGGCTCCCTCTGCCCCCCTCCACTGCGGCTGGCCTGTCTGGGGATGCCTGTGGTACCCAAGGACTCAGGCCAGCAGAACCATCTCTGCCTTCCCTGTGTCTTCCCTCGCCCTTCTCCCTTTCCTCAGCCCTGTCAGTTCCGCTTAGGAGTCAGGCAGTGCCGGGTGCTCTCAGGCTGCCTACGTGCTGCCAGCACCATGGGGGTGTTGCTTTGGGGGGCACTCCCAGTCTGCCACCCTCCTGGCTGCCCTGGCAGCGATGCATATCTATGGGCACAGTCCCACAGAGCAATAAGCACCTTCCCCTCTCCCAAACAAGCTCCGAGAACTGCCATGGGCAAAGCCTATGACCTCTGCAGTGGGCTATGGGGGGACAAAACTGATGGCATATGGGTTATGTTTGCTAATAGAGCTGGATGGATGGAAAAACGCAGGCATTAAATAAACCCCATGGATGTTTCACAGCCAGTCATAAAAAGTATTTCATTTAACAGCTCTGAACTATTTACAGCATCAGTTAATTCATCCTATTTTTTCCTGCATCACTTTTTCCCCGCCTTTTCCTCCCCTCAGTCACTGGAGCCGCTCATACTGTCTTGCTCTGCCTGAGGAGCACGTTGGCTCCTGCCTGGTGCCCACCTGAAGTCGGAGGTCTCTGTTCCAACTTCATAACCTATCACTGCAGAAAGATGGGATGTCCTGAGAGCAGAGACTGGCTGGGAATGGAAGGAGAGACATCCAGGTGAGAGGTAAACTTCCTCAATTAGAAAGAAAACAGAAATTAAATAAAGGGGAGCTGGGGGTGAGGGCACAAGTATGGAAGCCCCTGAGCAATAATGGTGAGTGATTTTCACACATCACTACATCCACCTCTCTTGCAAGGATCAGCAGCTCTTTAAGAGAAAAATCAAGCTGCCACAAACACTGGTTTTTTTCTCTCACAGATGCTTCCTAATGACAGCCCTATGGAGCAGCGATGGGTCCTCGTTGAAGCAAGAGAAGATGGACTACTGACCCAGGAAGAGGAGACAGGGCATTGGGGAAATGCACACTGAGACAGTCACAGCACCTGAACACGGGCTGGAGAGGGAGAGTGGAAATTCCCATCGGGCAAAAGCAAACATGATGGATGGCACTCCCATCACCCGTCCCCACAGTTCACCTCCAACCGTCTCTCTTCGCTTATTTCTCTCTCCCTTGTTGTTTTTTTTGGGTTTTTTTTTTTTTTAAGGAAGAGTATCTTTTAACTATTCTTTTGGTGGCTAAAACTATCCCGCTTCTTTTTGGGCACCAAAACTGGCTCCAGACAGCGGCCAGAAGGACTCAGTCTAAAGCAAGGCAAGGTGAAGCAGTGCCCTTCTCTATCCTCAGGCTGGCACTTTGCCTCCATGGAAATGCTCCTAAATCCAGCCTGCACAGAGGGTGAGGGGCTTGGAGGGGGTGGGGTGGGAGGTCCTGCCACATCTCCCAGCTCCCACAAGGTGGCAGGTCTCCATAATTGTTTTATATACGCTGAGATCTCAACCGTACAAGCCCACCGGCAGCAATCGTGGCTTACCAGGCTTACCAGCATTGCCAAGGGGGGAGCCGAGTCCCAGTGAGTTGTTTTCCAAAAATGAGATGGGTCTTTAGCACATGAAAACTCCAATTTTTGCAAAATTAATACGTCCATACTGAGAAAAAAAGTAGTAGCACAAAAATCTAGGACAAGGCACGGCCAAGTCATAGCTCCTTGTGCAACCTTGGGTGATTGCAGAGTT
Source organism: Buceros rhinoceros silvestris (assembly GCF_000710305.1). Taxonomy (NCBI): domain Eukaryota; kingdom Metazoa; phylum Chordata; class Aves; order Bucerotiformes; family Bucerotidae; genus Buceros; species Buceros rhinoceros. The sequence continues at coordinate 437 of NW_010420135.1, read as the reverse complement.
CAGAGCAGACACGTGGCAAAGCAGGAGGATGCTGGTGAGGTAGAAGCCCAGGAGGGAGCAGAGAGGTAGTTCGACAAGGTTCAGAAGGTGGGGAGGAGATTTAGAGATTATGCCAGATCAAAAGGATAATTATTTTTGTTACATTTCCCTATCTGCATCACTCTACCGGTTATGCAAGGAGCCGAGGGGCTGTGCTGATTTTCTAGTTTCCGAGCATGTCTGGCGTAAAGAACATGTTTCTAAAGCCTCGGCAATAAATGTCAATCTTGGCTCACTGCCTAACCAGGAGCAGGAGAAGTAAACCCGTAGAGACCTGGAGATATAGTTTGCAAGATTTGGAGCTTTAGTCTGCAAATGTTTCCCCCGACACCTCGCTGCCTCCTGAGGCATCAAGGAACATTATCACTGGTCAGAATCCACCCCCACTTCCCCTCCAC
>NW_010420134.1:0-1193 GCF_000710305.1 Buceros rhinoceros silvestris | reverse complement strand
GGGGGTGGGGGTGGGGGTGGGAGAGGGAGAGAAAAAGAGAAGGAACTTCAGAGCCGCAAGTGGATGCATGTATGTGGTGTAACTTGCACAATGTGATGGATTATTTACAGAGTTTAACCTTTTCAATGTTAGGTGGGGTTAAGTCACGTTCTTTAAACTAGTAGTGTGTGATAGAACCCTCAGGCCAGCAGGGACTGTAACAGATATCGAGATATGACACGAGTTTGCATGATGAAATAAAAATTATGGTAGTTTCCCAAAACTTAATATACAACAAATGTGATCTTTTCTGACAGAAACTATAATAAAATCGTGCTGCACTGATTCAGAAAAGACCTCCAACAATTAATGTTTCAGATGCAGCAAATTTCTTAGTGACATGTGACAAGACACAAACTTGGGGTCAAATTCTGGAATTAAAAGGTGTGTTTGGCTTAAAAATAAGGGCTGCTTACCACCCTCTATTAGCTTCTCTGGCAGCTGTGCCACGGTCCTTTTTTATTTTCCTCTAAATACGCCAGTCCAGCGCATTTCCTTACAATCACCTAAAAGCTTCAGTCCTTCCTCAAAGATCATTAAGGCCCAAAGTTCGCTCCTCATGCTCAGCATTCAATTTCTGTGCTGGTTCCTCCTGTGGCTCCCCTGAAGCACTGAGTGCTGTAGAGGACAGGAGTAGAAATGATGATCAAGCAAAGCATCGGTGATCACTGCAGTTCATTGAGTGATAAGGAAGGTTCTTTGTTTGACTTCTCCATATTAAGGTACAAAGCAGAAAAAAGGGAACATGCCATCCAAGCTAGAATATCTGTATGTACAAACCCCAAGATAAGGAGGTTAAAAAAGGAAGGGGAGACAGAGATGGAAAATAATATTTTTTTTTCCAATGAAAATGCAAATATGAAAGTTATGCTACTGGGCTGTTGTTTAATATAAATCAAAAGAAGTGAACATAAAACTAAAATACCAGTTAGCTTGCTCTTCAGTGAAAAATACCTTCTTGCTTACACCCTTCAGTGACTTTCAGCAACTCTTTGGGTGTCTTTGATGCTCAACACTCCTGCCTCAGACCATCAAAAGTTTATTTATTCACATGAATATTCTTGCTCATTTCCCCATAAATATATTTTCTCCAGTCTTTTATGAGGTACTTTCTGTCCTATGATCTGTCCCGGTTTGAGCTGAAACTTCCTGGT
>NW_010420133.1:0-1165 GCF_000710305.1 Buceros rhinoceros silvestris | reverse complement strand
CTCGTCTGTTTTCTTACAGGCTGTAACAGGGCGAGCAACTTCTCTGCTCTTCCCGAACCCGCAGCCGAGATGTCACATCGCCGGGGCACTCGTGTGTGCTCCATCAGCTTGTCGGCGTAACTTGTGCAGACTTAAGGCTCCGGGAATGTTACTGGATCTCTGAAAAGGAGGGAATGCTTTTGTGTTATTCGGAGCGGGTGGAAAAGACTACATGAGAAGACTGAACGTGAGAAAAATAAGTTACATACTGCGTCTGTAAACGATCTTTATTAGTGTGGTGTTTTATTTTGCACCTTTTAAATAACACTGATACATTATGTTATGTACAAAGTATCTAAAAATATAGCTACACTCATATAAAAGGGAAACACAGGCTATAAAATACGTTAATAATCTTTCAATAAGTAGATGTGAGGTAACAAAATCGTTTCCTGCCATGCAGTTAGTAAGTTCACCCCAAACCTTCAACCCATCATTAGTCATCTGATATTTATACTCCCTGCAAACTAGATGCATTCACTGCACTGATGTTTATTGGTCATCTTTTGTTTGGTTGTTGTTTTCAGTTTCGGTTGGGGTTTTCTGGCTGGAGTTTGGTTTGGGTTTGTCTGCTTGTTTGTTTCATTTTGGGCTTTTTTTTCAAAAACAATAACTCAGCCTAAAAATCCTTCGCCATACGTTTATAGTTCTTCAAAACCACCAGCTCAGCCTAAAGAACCTCCGGCATTAGAGTCACATTAGTCGGCAGAAGGGGAGGAAGTTAGAGAGGCCGCCGAAATATGCGAGGTTTTGTTCGACTCTGTTTACTCAGTTGTTCTTGTAAATTAAATAGCTGCTTAGGCCTGTGGCCAAAGTTCCTTTCATTTTTACCTTGAAAGTTATTACTCGAGGCATCAAATAATATTCCAGTCCTCCTTTATTAAATCCTACCCGGGAAAAAGAGGTCACGCAACATAATGGAAACATAATGGAAATGCAGTTCGTATTAAATCAGCCAAATCGGCCAGTTTTCACCACTCGGAGAGTGCTCGGGAATATCTGCTTCCTCCTCCCCGGCGGGGCAGGCTGTCAGCAGGGACCCGGGGCAGAGGCAGAGCCGGCCGGCTATCCGCGGCACAGCAAGGCCCCCGGGACGCAGCCCGCAGGGTGGGGGCAGGCGGCGGTT
>NW_010420132.1:2444-4053 GCF_000710305.1 Buceros rhinoceros silvestris | reverse complement strand
GGGTCATCGGGTGGTAGAGCAACTGCTATAGATTAGCTCTGGATACGGGCTAAACACAGACAAACAGATACCCACGGACTCGATGCTCATTGATTGCACCTTTATAAAGGACTCAAAGCATCAGAAATCTGACAGAAATACTCTATTTTTTTCCTTTACCGGGCAACTTAGCAGGTACTTGTCTCTATTTGCTTTGCGAGGTTCTTACAGGATTACAACAGACTGATGTTCTCACCTCTGGAGCCCCACCAACTTTCCAGTACATACACCAATACATATAGTGTTGCATGGGCATTATACAGTCGGTAAGAGTAATAAATATCAGTTCACCAAGGTCATGCTTTTATCGAAAGCATCCACGAATTCCCAGCCGTGTCCCATCACTAAATACTGGAAAGGAACAATCTGCTTTTCATGGTACATCTAAATACCACCTGCTTAAAAATCCTCAGAAAGTTTGAACCGTAAGTCAAACAGGACCTAAAATTTCTCTATATTCTCTTCAATGAAGATTAAAAGTTCTGAAAAGATCTAGCAACATTTCCATTTGGTTCAATGAAAAAGTGCATCGGAAACATATTCCAAAGCCTGGCGGTAGAAAGTTTCATCTAACACCGTAAGAAATGCCTCATTTTTCAAATGCCAGACAATACAGCAAAATAATGCAACAACTCTAGGACTCCTTCCCTACATAATGCTACACACCAAGAAACCATCAACATGACACAAGAAACCCAGAACTTCCACTCCAGAGGACTTTCAGACTGAAAGAAAAATTGAATGACAGAAAAAATGCTCTTTATGTCATTTCACAGATACACACTGGAAAAATTCTGACTGCTTCTGTTTCTAATGACTTCGTGCAGAGAAGTCAGGCCAGGCAACGCCATTCTGCGTCTGCACAGTATATCCAGGTTTTTCCCCCGAGTAGTAGAGGTGAAAAGGTGAATAGCGGACCAAGTCTGGTTTGCTAAACCAATTAAGCCTTTCTTGAAAAGGAATTCAAAACAACAGCAAGAGCTCAGATACTACACAGCCTCCTTTTCAGAGGTATTTCATTACACTTGGCTTTCTTCCTGGGCTGAGGTCCAGAAGTATCAGTGCTGCCTTATTTTTTTTCCAAGAAATAAGTTGCTTGAATAATGCACACCTTGTGCACAGCATCGAAACATGGTAATTCATCTCCTTGAATATTTTTTCCATTTCGATCTTTCTTCCTGAGCTATTTGAAAGTATTTTTTTTTCAATTTTCAAAATAAACTTGTGAATTATACACAAAAATCTCACAAAAGCAAGAAAGACCTTTTCTCAGTAGTTCTCTATTCACTCCAGGGATCCCACCTCACCTTGTGATGTGTACCAAGGAGTGTCCAAAAACCCAGAGACAGCCCCACTGTGAAATGACAACAGAGAAGTCGAGCCTTTACTGAAGCTCAGCTCGGGCATCTTCCCTGTTCCTGTGACAAAGGTAGGACAGAGACACTCAAAGGTAACCGCCACTCCCATAAAGATGTCACAGATCTTTTCTCTTAGAAAAAAGTCTGCACCTCAATACTTTAAAACTACTCCTTTGATGTGCCTTTTGACTACTTCCCTACCCCAGCAGGAA
>NW_010420132.1:0-2343 GCF_000710305.1 Buceros rhinoceros silvestris | reverse complement strand
CTCATGCCTTTTAATACTCATCACCAAATTCAGCACCTCTGCTCTGATCTTGTCTGAGGGCAACGAACTAGTGAGAACTGATTTCAACCAATACTCAAACAGGGTAATTTAAATACCTGTAATACCTATGACTTTGTGACTCAGAATCATGACAATTTAGTATGTAGCTCCCTCTTTATCAGCAATGAACCTTCTGGATGATGCTGTTGCATTTTTCTTTTTAGGTGACCCAAAAGGAAAGGCCCTACCACTGCTGGCCTCTGGAAAACAAAAGAATTATTTGGGAACCTTTCAACACTGTCACACCTTGCCAGGCAGATTAATATCTTTGAAAGGTACTTGCAATTTTAACCTCAGTTGAAATCTCTGCTTCACAAGGGGCACCCAAAGGAGACCAAGGCATTTTCATGGAGGCTACCACAGTGGCCCCAAATGGTGCTGTAGTCCTGCATGTATCTGCTGCAGCTTTTACGGCCAGTTCAGACACACTTTAGACACCGAGCGCAGCTGCATCTGCTGGCTTTCCAAAGCAGGCAGTACAGCTTTTTCTTCTGTATTCACCTAGAATCACAGAATCATCTGGCTGGAAGAGACTTTTAAGATCATCGAGTCCAACCATTCACTCTATACTGCCAGGGTCCCTAAACCTACTCACAGAGGAGCCCAAGACTATGGGTGCGGACTGACCTCTGGCCACAGAATGGGTTTAGCAGCTCTGAGCCGCAAAGGCAGCCAGCCACACGTCCCTTCATGCCTCTGAGCTGTTCTGACACAGCCACTGCTGTTGTTGCCCTCAGCCAATTTTTCAGCCAGATCTGTTCATCAGTCTGGCTCGCTGGTGTGCCTGCAAACTGGGAAAGAACAGAGATTCTTGCAGCTATCCTGGTGTGCTTTAGTTATTGTTTCCTTTCATGTCCATAGTATTTTACAGCTTTTAAATATTGTATTTGTGCTAGGTCATAAACGTTGAATGCTTCCTCTGCTACGTAGACAGCAACTTAAGCGGGTAGCTTGAAGTACTATGCCTCATAAAAATGGAGCTTGTCATGGAGGAGAAGGAAAAACATTGTAAGCTGTAATCGTGCTGAGAAAACATTGCTGGAAGATATATAATCCAAACTGACACGTGAAGTTCTTGCCACGGAGCATTTGATCATAAAAGAAAAATAAGATTTTTAAGGTCTATTTTCACATCAGTGCACTATACATCCTGTCAGCACAAACGGTGCAGTAAGTTTAATGATAAATGAAAAATATTTCATTTTCACAGCCAAAGTACTTCCATTCCAAGAGTAACTGTAAAAATAGAACTATTGAAAGTGAATGTAACTCTGAGAACATTATATCATAACAGAAATTTTACATCTGAGCAGAGGACAGTATGAGGTTATCGCATCTCCTTAAGCCAGAACGAAAGAACAGGAGACGATCAACCTTTCTGTCCCACCTTGGTTTTCAAAGATCATCTGTTACACAAAGGCTCAGTGACGTAAATCAAAAGCAAATCACTCACCTTAACGTGTCATTCCTTGAGGGACAGCACTAGATTGTCTTAAAAAGGGCAGTGGCACAGCAGCCACGGGTGAGGAACAGCCAGAGAAGTGAGCACACCCACAAGGTCCCACACTGATACCACTCAGGGTCACCATGAAGCCCAAAAATGTCGCCAAATGCTTTTCAGTCCAAGGGGTGGCAAGAGAGGAGTTTTCACCAGAGCTGGATAGTTATCTGTTCTCCTACCATAAGGAACAGGAGCTGGCAGGTGAAGGAAAGCACGGAACTTTAGAGTATAATGGTGGTAACGAAAGGGCAGAAAAGAAGAAAAGTTTTTTCTATGCAAGGAAAGGAAAATGCACCTATACCAATATGAATCAGAGCCCAGAGAGTGAAAGGACACATATGTGGTGTGTACGTGGGACGTGTGACACTCCGAGACACAGCCTCCTCCTCCTACCTGAAGGACCAGAGAGAAGACTGCATGGTTTTTGCCAGGTGTGAGAGCCCACAAGCACCACCTACGACCCCCCGTAACACGTATTACCTTCCTGTGGGGTGTGGATGGAGCGCTTTCACCTGGACCACACTGCATCCATGCTGTGCCATCACCCCGTGCTGTGCCATGACCTCAGGCCACACTGTCACTCTGTGCTATGCCGTCGCCCCACGCTATGCCGTTGTCCCAGCCATGCAGCACGAAGAGCAGGACTCACGGCTGCCTGGCAGCAGCCCTCGTGTCCCAACGCTTCATTTGGGGAAGCCAGGCTCCAGTTCGGGCCAGCTGAGGAACACCTTTCCAGCATCACTGGCACGGACTGGGAGACACCCGAGCTAGACCTCCAAGCC
>NW_010420131.1:0-978 GCF_000710305.1 Buceros rhinoceros silvestris | reverse complement strand
AGGGCTACTTTCCTCCAGCTGGGTGAATTAGCTTCTTAGTAAGGTCTGCAAGATTGAAAAGAGAGAGAACTTGCCAGAAGTGACAATAAATTAACAATATTTATTTAGTATATGAAAAATATATATTGTATAAATGGAAACACCAATGAAAAGGCCAATTATAGGTGTAAATACAGATGGTTATTTCCAAACAGATTTTAGAAATTAATTTTCTAGGCTATTTGTGGTGTTTTAGAAGTAAGTGCTAATATTAGGAGAGTGACATGAAGATATCTGAAGGCATTAGGTCTAATCACCCATGTTTCTCCCACAGCATAGGAAAATTGTGCCAATATCTTAAAAATGACAGGTTTAAATGCTTGCAATAACAGTGTAAATTTTTGATTTCAGCAAGTATTGTCAATGTTACTGCCTTTACATAATTACCTTAATGTGGAAAAAAAAAGGCATATAATGCTCCATTGCTCCTTGTGTGCACTTTAAAGAAAAAGAAAATCTTTCTATAAAAAACTGCTTAGCTTTAATTGAGCAAAAGGACTCATACGAGGTCTGGACTTGCAGCTCATAATTTCTGCAGACAGGTTAGGTTGCTGTGTGATGATCCTAATTAAATTAAATAAAAGCATTGAACTAGATAAACCGAAGTAGCTGCTCCATCAGTTCGCCAGGTGAATTAACCATGTGCGGGAGTCCGGATTTGTTCTTCCCTTCCTGCTCCTTTTAAACCATTTTTTCTGCTGCTCAGCGCCCCTCTGACCGGCTCTGATGTTGTCGCTTCTGGTCTATAGGTGGCAGCATTGTCAGCTTTTGCGGCATCTGAGGCTTTCCCCGAGAATTTCATGCTCTCCTCAAACCTCCCCCACGGTCTGTGATCAGGGCTGAGTTAACATCACTGCGTACTCACGTCAGGTAAAATAAAACGGAGTGAAATGTTCAGGCCAAAAATTAGGCTATTTTATTTATTTATTTATTTATTTA
>NW_010420130.1:0-3833 GCF_000710305.1 Buceros rhinoceros silvestris | reverse complement strand
CCCTGCCAAGCTAGGGGACAAGGGCTGGGGGTGCTGGGGTCCCCCCCAGTCCTTGCCCCCCTCCCGCATCCCACTCTAATTACCCACTCTTAAGGTAGCGACTGGTAGTTGTGGCCATTTAAGGTAGCTCCAGCCCCTCTCAGTGAGGGTAATTGGGCCATAATTTGTTTTTGGTGTCAAGATGGCGTCAAAGATAAAACAAAAATCTCCAGGTTTGGGGGCTAAAGAGACAGGAGAAATCCTGACCCAGGGCCGACCTCAGAGGAATGGCCACAAGCCCCAATGAGTAACATGGCAGGTGAAAGATTTACTGCCAGAGGAGCTTTTTGATCCTCTCCCAACACTTGGAGCCTCTCAGTCCAGTTGCTGGCCCCCAAGTCAGACTGTCTCCTGGAAGTACTGCTCCGGTGGGAAGGTTTTCTGCCCGACAGAGGCCCCCTCAGCTGCAAAGTTCATGACATGTGGTGGTTCTTCCTCAAATCTCCGTGCTTCTGGAGCCACGTGATTCATCCACAGAGAAGAGGCTTTTCCAAGCCCTGGCAGTACAAATGACATCCGAGCACGGGAAGATTCTGGAGCCACAAGGCAGATAAAGGCTCTAAAATTTGTTTTTTTCTATTTATTTTATTTTTTAAACCAAAGCCGAACTCTGTGTGTGTTCACCCCTATGGCTCAGGTCTGCTAGCACTGAGCTCTGCCCGGGGTGTACTTCTCCATGCAGCTGCCTGTGCTGGAACCTACCAAGACTGTCCTTCAAATAACGGGCTAACTCGCCGTCCACTCCATGCCCCTACCTCTCCAAGGCCAGCTCTTCTCCATGAAGGCCCTTTCCCCAGTGCAGGGTGTTGGGAGAAGTCGTATTTACTCCTCTCACAAGACTCATGTGCTCGGAGTGGGGTTAGCAAAGGTGCTCACCGTGGCTTTCTGCAGCATGACCCATCCTTGTCCTGCTCAGCAGTGGAGCAATCCCATCAGCAAGCATCGTCTCCGGCAATGACGGCGCTTTGCTGCCAACTTCCTGCTCTCTTCCCCCGTGACATCCCAGCACAGCTCTCAGGTGAAGCCGGATGATGCGTGTGACGCAGCAGCTGGGTTTAAGGTCCCGGATGAACACTGGCTGCCAGTGGGGCTCTGTGGTGGAGGATCAGCTAAGGGCAGGGGGTCAACCCAGCCGGGCACTTTGCTCAGCAGGACTCCGTGCCGTCTCGGTAGCTGTGTGCGGCTGCACGAGCTTGTCTCGCCAAAGCTGAAGTGCACTAGCAAAGCCGGAGCTGCCGATCAGAGGGGTCAAGGAGCCAGGTGGACCTGCCGGAGCACAAGTGGGAAGTGCAGGCTGGAAGGAGGGTATTTACTGGTGAGAGGAGAGCGAGACAGACGGTTACCCGAGAGGCCTGAGCCAAGAGACTGCGAGGCAAGAGCACGCACTTGAGGCCTTGCAGACTCTCCATGACGCATCCCCCAGGCAGGGAAGGTCCTTGCTTGCGAAGTTTCCTTTTTCCCTGCTCATTCTTTTGCATGAGGAATTCAGGTCCTGACCACCCTGAAAGGCTTTACAGTAACCAGAGAAGTAGGGGAATTTATGGCGTCACTAGCGGCTGAAAGCTGAGGAATTGGGAGGAAAAGGGATTTTTTTTTACCCCTTAGAGTGCAGCTACCTTGACAAAATTCTCATGGCCTGTTACTGACCCTCAGGAGCAGCCGGGGAGAATGAAGAGGACAGAGCAGGCTGGTTTAAATGCCTTGTCTGGGAGCTCCTTCCCAAATCGAGAAGCTGGAAGGAGTTATGAGTCTGAGCTAGTGCACAAAGCTTGCATCAACCCCGAAACCCCGAAACTCCCTCCTCCACTCACCTTCACTCTTCAGCTTCCACTGCTTTGGTCCTTGTGTCTGATGGAGAGTGGAAGGGCAGGCTTTGCACTGAAGCTCATCAGCTTGACTCAAACTCGAGCCTGGGCTTCTGTGTTGAACAACTCACTCTACAAATGCCCAGGAACCAACGCAGCTGCTCAGGGCTCAACCCACGCGACTCCACACCCAACGCCCCGTTAGGCTCCTGTTTCCAGGAATGTGGCACTGGGGAGGCCCATGGGGAGACACCGTTGTTGGCCTGTTTTGGGGAGTGCAGGAAGCACTTGGAGCAGATGAGTAGCAGGAAGGAGTGTGGAAAACAAGATCAGGAAATGGGGAGGAGAGAGGAGGACAAGGAATAGTCTGGTAAGGGACAGCAGCGCCCCAGCACAGTAGCTCGTGCTAGTCTAATAAGAAAAGCCCTGTCTGTATGCAGTGCTACCGCTGCGCCAGTGAGGAGCCTCCAACTTGCTTTTTACTCCCAGGAACACAGAGACACGGAAGGCTGACATGAGTAGAGGCCAGCAGCAGTGTGCCAAGGGCTCTGCTTTTTCCATGAGGGTCAGGGTTTATTGGCCAGCAAACCAGTGGGAATTCCACGAAAATATTAAACAGACTGGTTCTGTTGGGCAGTTGGCTACGTAACCATAAGAACATCAACCCGCAGCGTGCAGGGATCCTTCCAGGACAGACCGGAGAGGGAACAGCTGAACAGGCCTGTTTTGGGACACCTACAGCGATCCTGGTTGTCCTCTGTGGCCAGGCAGATCTAGGAAAGTGTTGGGCTATTTCCCTCACATTTCAGAATGGGCTGGATGAGGCGCCTGCCTTTCCCACCCTCACCAGACAAAGGGTCTGCCATTTGGACAGCAAGCCACCACACAGGAGATGAGATTGCTCAGGGCTGCCTGGCAGGCTGTGGCTGCTGCCTGCTGTCTGTCTGCTCACCAGGTGCAGGAGCTGGCGAAAACCTGGGCACCAAACTGAGCTACGAACGAGCTGGCTCCAGGACCACTGGAACAACCCACCACTGACCCTTTTCTAAAGACAGACTTGCCCACACAGGTGTCAAGACCAGGAAGACGCACAGGTAACACTCACACACCTCCTGGGCTCAGAGCTTCCTCTCTTCTGCGGTGCAGCCACAGCCTGGGGCAGTGAGCTTGCTGACATGGTGCCCATCATTGTGCTCTCTGGTCCTGGGCAGTCCACACACACAGGAGGAGAAGCAGCAGAGTCATCTCAGCAACCTGACACTTCCCACAGGCACCTTGGTGCTCCCTGCTGAGGATGCCGCAGCGATCACGGAGTGCTTCCTGCAACAGGTAAAGGGAACAGATCTGGAGAAAGTTCCAAAAATAATTAAGCAAAAGCACATCAGGGGGCTTTGAGGTGCTTAGGGAAGAAGTAAACACTGCCTGCAGGGATAAGAGAGGCTCCAGCTCCTGGCAAATGGAGATTGAGTGCTGGCAGAGCAGAGCAGCCACCCCTTATTGGATACAGGGGAAATAAAAAGAAAAAAAAAAGAAAAAAGAAAAGCAAGTCCTAAAATTCTGCCTTGCACACTCAGCCTGCTCAACCACATCTCTAAAACATAAAACCATTAAATCCACATTCACATTTTTCCCCAGTCCTCTGTGCTGCCCTTTCAGCTGGGGAGCGGGGAACCGAAGCCTGGTTTCCATCAGTGCCGTGAGGCGGCTGTAGGACGGCTCACGCAGAGGATCGGACGTGTTCAATTCCAGTGTCCAACCAGGGGAAAAAACCAACCCAAACAAATGAGTTTTATGACCTCCACGTCCCACTACAGCATAATCCTGGTTCCGGTGCCTGACAAGCGCAGCCAGCTCCGACCAAGGAGGCACCTCTGGGACCGCTGGTCCCCTCGCCGGCGGCCGCGGGCTCCGCGGTGCCACTGTGGGGCACCCACCGCCCGGGTTGCTGAGCTAACAGTGCCCGGGCTGCGGAGCTAACACCGCCCGGGT
>NW_010420129.1:0-4830 GCF_000710305.1 Buceros rhinoceros silvestris | reverse complement strand
CGGCCTTACCACAGGTGGCCTTCGCGCCTTACTCGTCCGCACGGCACTGCGGGGCAGGGTTCGTCCTGTCGCTTCCACGCTGTTGATGGGGAGATAACACGTTGCTTAGCAAAACGGGGCGCCAGGGGCGGTGTGCGATGAGACCAATGCCTTCAGCGAACCGAAGCAGGGTGAAGGGTCCCTAATCCGGTCAAATACATCTGCCGTCCCAGTGACTGGGGCCTGCCCCGAGCACCTCAGGCTGTGCAGGGAGCACGTGGCAACGTCCGGGCAAGATCTGGTGGTCTCGGGCACTCGCCTCTTCTCTTGCCAGTTGGCTGGTGGTCTCTCTTTGCCAGGTTCCACGCAAGCGTTTTCTGAGATTTTTCAGGTTGGGTTTGGGTTTTGAGTTTGTGGGTTTTGGTTTTTTTTTTTTTCTTTTGGGAGGAGAGGAGTGAGGGGGAGGCTCAGCTCTGCTGTTATGTAGTTGCTTTATCTGTTTCTGTTGTCTGACGCCCTGTGACTTCATCCACCTGCATTTCACGACTGGCCTGGAGCTGTGCGTAGGTGCTGAGGATCTCTCAGCCTGCAGTGGTTAATTGCCAGAGGAAGGTGTGGGTGAATTCTGCTTTTCAGTGCTGTGTGAGTATGGATGGAAAAAGGTGGCAATAACTTCCCACTTGATGAGGAGGTTCTGAACTTATTCAGTAATAGCCTTTTGAGAACAACACTACCTCTGAGTGAGGCTGAAATAGCCAGGCATGTCACTCCCTTTTTTCTGTGTGGGCAGAGCAGCCTCAGCCTGGCCCGGTGGTCCTTGGCCCCTGCCCTCTGTCTACTCTTCTCGCAGACAGCAGCATCCCTGCCAGCTCTGCACTGTGCAGAATCTCTGCAGCGTTTTGAAGAGTCTCTCAGATAGTCTCTTACTGCTTGAATGTGTAACCTTTTTTCTTTATTTCTTAACCACAAATTACAAATAGCTACTGAATTTCTGAACGGCTTGTCTAACGTCCTGCTGCTTTTGATTTCCTTTGTTTGCTCTCAAAGCACACTTTCTAATCCACGCACATCTCCCCCTTGCATCATCTATTTCTGGTCATGCATCTCCCATTCCAAGTACAAGTTCAGAGGGGAGGATCTGAGCCGGGATGCTAAATCTGGAATAGGTCCTTAGTGAGTGACTTGAAAGGACGGGGAGTGCCAGCGATGCGTGTGTTCCATCCACAGGCAGAGCTCTCCACACAGAGGTCAGAGCAGATCGAGGAGCTGCCCTTTGCCTGTGATCCAGCTGCAGCCACAACAGAAATGCCTGGGTGTGCGACAAGTGAGTGTAGGTGGGACCGGAGTATTAATAATGTATGTGGAGAAATCTGAAAGGGCATAGAAATAAAATAATAATTAGTACTGAAGTAGTTCTTCTTCTTTGCCCAGTTGAAGGAAATGCGGCAGGTAAAATTTCAAGTGCAGCTGATTTCTCCAGATTACAAATCAGGGAGTGAGTTAGGTATTAAGATTATGACATTTTCGAAATGCCTGGGTCTTACAATTCGTAGAATCAATCAGTGAAGTTCAGATGTTCATCACCCCCTTGGCACGTTCATCCACATTTTCCTATTCTGACGCACAGCCAACCACTTCTGCATTTTATTTTTATCAGAGTAACTTTGCTCTGTGGTGTCTGTCGATCTTTGGAATGAGTAAACACAGGAAAATGCGAATAGTCATACTGCATTTCATCTTAGATTAATCAATTTAGAACTAATACAGATTTTTAACTCATCAGAAATTAGGGTTTACGACAGCTCAGATGGTGACTTCACTTTAAAGCAAGTGGGATGGAATTGTTTAAAGAAGCTTTGTGGGCTGTTTTAAGGTAAGGGATTCTTTTTCCACCTCTGAGGAAGCAGAAGTTTATCCTTTGGAATAAAAGGGTTTATGTAATTTTTTACTTGTATGGAAAAAAAACTTGAGAGCAACACTCTCATTTGAAGTTACTAAAATGTGGAATAAGGAAAACTGTTTATAAATCAAAGCTAAGAGGAGTTACTACATTGCAGAGAGTAAGACTACGTCACGCATCAGGGTAAACATGCGACTGGGATACCCCGAGGAAATTGTTTGTATACCTGTCGCTCTCACTGTGCTCGCGCTTCAGAGGACTCCGTCCAGCCTTGAGCTGGGGTTATACTGCAGACCAGAATAATGCAGAAATCCTGAGGTGCTCTCAGAGAAGTCTTACTAAGCTTGAGAGAAGTAGATACGAGCTTTCTGACAGGAAATCTGAATAAGTCGGGTATGTCTGTACGTACAGTAAATTGTTCAGCCACTGGATGTCCTAGTGCAGAGCTGCAGGTCCAGCGTGAGGAACGGTGTGCAGACATTACCAAGCTGGGACTCAGTATGGAGATGACGGGCTTTTAGCTGTGGCCTCTCAATTCCTCTCAGATCCCGTGTTGTTTAGGGTTCTCTTGTGACAGAGGAGGGGAAGGATCAGTGTTGGAAATATGCTAAAAGCAAGTAGGATTTTTTGTTAGTGGCTTCCGTGTCACTACAACTGAGCCCACGCACAGTGCCTCACGTATTTTCTCTACCTGCTTGTTGTTACAGCTGGATGTTCTTGCTTGCTCCCGAGTTATTTACTTATTGTAGTGCTGTGAATATTGCGTTAGAGCCAACTGGTACGTGTCTAACGCTCTGAGATACACATCCGTGCTTTAGATGCGTTCATTCTCCTTTTATAAACATTAAGCATAGCAGCGGTACATTCTCTCAGCTCCCAGGGGCACCTTGGCTAGTTTCTGTTTGCGAGAGCTGTGAAGGGGAGCAGCCGTCTCTTCATCGGCTCCTGAGAGCCGGGGGCAGTGCCCCTCCCCAGCCCGGTTCTGTTGGCGAGGGCTGTGAAGGGGAGCACCCGTCTCTTCATCGGCTCCTGAGAGCCGGGGGCAGTGCCCCTCCCCAGCCCGTGAGCTGCCCCGCAGGTGAGGGGCATTCCCCTGGATTGCAGACCCCAGCGGGTTACTCCAAGGTCACACATCCGATAAGAAACAAATCGCGTTCACCTGGCTGCAGATTTTTCTGTTGCACATCAGAAGCCAGACACTGAAAGCACCTTTGCAAACTCAGCCGGAATGTTCTGCTGAGCTTCCAGGGCAGAGGAGGTGATTGATTTTTTATTTTCCCCCTTCTGGCTGTAGCTGTGTGGCTTATGGAAAATTATTGGGGGATTGACATACTCTAGCTAGGAAAATTTACATCCTAGTTGTAAAGCGTGGTGTGTTTAATAAGTTAATGTGGCTGAAGGCTGTAGGAATCTCTTCAGCCACCAGCTCAGTGTTACCTAAGGTGTAGACATGGGGGAAAAAACATGCTCCGAAGAACAGTGTCGACATGCCAGCACTTTAAAGGGAGTATCTGGATGCCCTGACAGGTAAAATCTTCCCTGTGGAGCTTCCCAGTTCTGGTCCTTGATGTTGGTTTGGTTTTTCATTTGTTTGAGGTTGTTTTGTTGTTTGTTTCCTTTTCCTTGGAACCCCCTGCATGTGGAGAATGACCTGAAAGGCTGTTGAAGAAAATGTATTTTTCATATATTTGCTCTCTGCCTCTGCAGTCTGCTCTTCATTGTGAGCTGGCGTCTAGTGCACACGCGATGGAAGTGGTATCAGAGATCTTCTGATGTGATCTTCTCAGATATCGATTTTTTTTTTTCCTCTTAAAATTCTGTTTACAAATTCCCTTTGCTTTAATTACTTGTTCCCCCCTGCAAACAGAGCAAAGCTGGCCTGGAGGAGGACCAGGGACAGGCCTTGTTCTAAAGTGTGTGTGACTGATCCTGCTGCGTTTTCCAGAATTTGTCAGTTGGAGATTTCAAAACATTTTGTGACTCCCCTTAAATTTGAGGCGCGTTTGCGGTTTAGGATTTTGTGGCGCTAGGGTAGAGCAAGCGTGGTGCAGTTGCCCAAGTGTACGGCACTGCTGGGAGTAAAGCCCGGTATTCTGACTTGTGCCCTTGGTGCCTGGTGGAAATGGAGTTTATTTCCCAACCAAAGGGAAATGGCCAACAAATGCAGTATTGGGGGTATTTTTTCACACGGATGCAGCTCTGTCATTCCTTGGCTGGGAATATTCCATGTTTGGCTTCCTCACCGGTTACTCACTACAGTCAGAACAGCTCAAACGCGATCTGTCTGTCGCCACCTTGCAGTGTCATAGGAATCTCCTGGTGAGATGCTTCCACAGTACCAAATCTCACTCTGTACCTTCCTGCTCCGTTCCTCGGGCTTCGTGTCCCGCTAGGAGCACGGGCACACACCACAGCTCACTGGGGCTTTTGCCCCCTCCCTCTGCCAGCTGATCCCTCTGGTGAAGAAAGCAGCACCAATTCCCAAGATCTTGTGCGCTGGCCGCAGAGCTGCTGCCCTTCGTTTCCCAAAGCTGCTCCTCTAGCAACTTACCTTTTGCTCAAGTGCTATGTTTGTGTTCCAATTTCCCATTGATCAAATCTACCCAGAGTAGAGCAGCAGCAATTTCTCTTGAACAAACTGGTGATTTTTTGGCCTTACAGTTTGCTTGGATGTGTGTCGTGCCTCCTTATCAGGCATGTAATAAAAACATTTATATGCAATTAGATGGGGGGAAGGGAGAGTGAAACAGTGACACTCCTGGCAAGAAAAAGAATTTTTGATCACAGAACCATGCAATATTAATAAAGATGGCACAAAAAGCGTTTGCCGTGGGTGGGGGGATGGCTGTCGTGTTATTTTCCTCGTGTTCTTGTTAACAATAGTACTTTATTTTAGGGCTTTGTGCCCAAAGGTGTGACTGTGAGAGGGTAGCGGAGCCTCCCGGAGCGGG
>NW_010420128.1:3580-5674 GCF_000710305.1 Buceros rhinoceros silvestris | reverse complement strand
TCCCCACGACAAGGGGCTGCCCGTGAAAGAGAAAGGAAATGTATATATGACTGCATCAACACACACAATTGTTCAAACACTGGGTTCATTTTAAATAAGAATCTGTACTTTAACATGTGTAGGTGGAAAAAGGAATTCTGGCAGCCAGATCATTGGTGGTAGAAGATGGTATGTTTTCCCTTACATCCTTGGTACTGTTGTGGTTTACACCACGCAAGGATCTTGCCCATCTGGGTTCCATGTTTGCACAGAATTCTTGAAACCTGAAAACTACTTAATGATTAACCAAATCAGACACTTACAAATCACATGTGCGTCACTGAATCACTAGACTCTGTCCTCACACAACATAAACAGTGTAAACTTCATTTATCATGCGCTGAAAGTACAAGTCTGTGAGTGCTGCTGACAGAATGGTAATATGTTTGAATTCAGCCGTTCTCTAATCAAACAGTGGAGGAACCCTGGGGAAAAAAAATTAGATTGAACATTTTCCATTTCAAACTGTTTTTATACACTCATCTCACAGAATACTGCATGAGGGTGGGAGCCCTTGGAATTTATGCTTATTGCAAACAGTATTACAGATGTTTTAAAAAGCCACAAATGTGATGGTTGTACATAATATGAAAATGACTTTTTCTTCATTTTATGCCTAAATTTCTAACTGACAATTTTCAATCACAATACATTAAGATTGCTCAATCCATTCTTGATTCATGGATTTCACCCTTTATCTTACACCATTTTGATTTATGTGGGATAAAAAAATACCTGTTTTTCTGTAGATATTAACCTAATTTAGCCAAGTAGCCAGAAATTAATTTGTAAGGCATATAAAAACTTGACAATGAAGCAAGCACAGAATATTCCCATCTCCCTTGCTTTTATGGCATAGACATGTAACTTTTAGTACTGTCAAAAAACTGTTTGAGGAAAATGAATCCATAATAAATGCCTTATGTACCTTTTAAACAGATAATTCTTTCAGGATGGATGGTAAAGCCCATTCATATTGTGCATCCTGGCTTTAAAATTTTTGATTTAATGATTTTCTTGGGGAGGCACTTAACTGCCTTTAATGTCTACAGGTGATTTCTGATAGAAATTTCCTTGAGACATACACTGTTGACTTGGTGCTGTGATTACAAAGGTAAGGTTTTTATAAAGCTTTCAGGCAGAACTGCTAATACATAGAGTTACAAAGTGCACTGTTCAGTGTTGGAGTACTTCTACTTGGTAAAAAGCCCTCCCAAAAACATATCATTAAACACTGGACTTTTCTTTTCTTTCTTTCTTCTTTTCTTTTTGTGTTCTCTCTCTTTTTTACACGTTTGTATAAATATTCACCCTTTGTATAGCTATACTTAAATATGGTCTTAAACTCTTTTGGACCATGACTTTGCTTTTCTGCTTGATATAGATGAACACCAGAAGAAACCAAACCAAAACAAACCCCCAAAATGGTAATTTAAAAAAAAATTTAAATCTCTTTCAAGGGAAGGGGGATAACTTGGAGCAGATGGATGCTGAATCCAAGCATGGAGGAATTTCAAAATCTTTTTTAGAATGAAGAACTAATAGCAATCTGAATGAAACTCATTCATGAAACGAGTGAATTGTCTCTCCTGCTCTTTGGGTAAGTTAGCACCGGAGAGTACATTTACTTTTCATATTTGATAAAGGAGAAATCATGCTTCTATTGTCAACTCTATGGAAGAGTTGAAATAATAATAAAAAAATATCTTGGCTGTCAAAAAGCACCATTCTTCTATTCTCCTTACTTAATAGCAGGTTATATTCAAGCTTTGCACAGTCTCTTTTTCAGTGGATTAGGAGTGAATTATATTTGGGAAGCCCACAATATCTTCCTGTAGTTAGGCTATGGGTATAGAATATAATAGAAATGGAAATTTCATAGGGGAAGGCTCGGTGAAGCTCAGTTGTCATTGAAGTTCTCTTGTGGAGAAGGGGAAACATTGGTGGGACAGATGCACCTGGGAATTTAATATTTCACCAGAGTGAGCACTGAAATGTTAAAGGGTCAAGAAACAATAATGATGTGATGCAGCAGGACTGCTGAGAGCTGTCTTC
>NW_010420128.1:0-3175 GCF_000710305.1 Buceros rhinoceros silvestris | reverse complement strand
GAGAGGTGTCTTCTGTTGTATTAGCCTGCTGTTATCCCACTTCTTGATCTTCAGTTTGTCTAAAAAGCACACATTTGCTAATGATGACACAGCTTAATATTTCATGTGTCACTTAACAAAAAAGTCCCACCAAAAATAGACTCCTAAGACCACATAATATTCTTACAAGCTGCGGCATGTTTCATCCTCACTTTTTTTACAGCTTAGGAATTAAAAATGTAGGACTGATTTGCAATGTAATGTCTATTCAGTTAAGAGGTGAAATTGAGATTCATTCTTATATACTTCAGTGCAGTACTTATTTCTATCTTTTTTTTTTTCTAAAATCTATGTCAAGTTTTTTTATCCTAGCCTGGAGGCTTCTCAACATGGTTCATATAATACTGATGGCTGGAGATTTTTTTGGTTTTGCCTCTGGATGATTTAACTAATTGTAAAGGCTCTGAAGAACTTCTGGAAGCTAGTTACCCAGGCCGCTAGAAAGTAGATTGTTCAGTTAGATTATTATTATTTATAAGTGTGTATTAATTCATACCACAATCTTGCGGACTGGTGTCACTCTCTATAAGCTGGCAATATTTCATGATAGGTTTGGGATCAGACAGAACTTCTAAGAACAAGGTGTTGTTGCAGCATGAAAGATGTTTTTAAAATGAGAGATGTTTTGAAGACTCAGAACACATAGAATTATTCAAGTCTGCCCCTTCATAATATTTTCCAAGAAGATTCAAAAGCAAATACAAAGACAGGAGTAGCTCATCTTATTTTGTTCGGTTGTTCAAGTTCCTGTAAAATTTTCTTTTTTTTTTTACAATAGGGAGTCATCTCAGGCAACTTTAAAATGCAGTGTTTGTTTAACAATATCGTCTAATGAACTACAACAGATTACATTAAAAAACAATGAAAGATACCCAGAAATGCTGAGATTAAGAGGAAGCTTGTAGATGCTAGGAATATTTCAAAATTTCTGGGAGAGAGGAGATAAAACTTTACTTATTTTTATTAATTTTCTTTCAGTTTCTATATCAGGACTAAATCCAGATGCAAATATTTATTGGATAGCTTTCAATATAGGTAAAAATCATACAAAATATCTCAGGTTTTTTTCAAAAATGTTCAAAAAAAAAAAGGAATTTGGTTTGATTTGGTTTCATTTCCACAGAAATTAAATTAATGAATAGACTGTGGTTGGAACTGTTCAGGTTTCTTTCCTGTCAATTACTTTTTATTTTGAATGGTTTTTATTAGACTATCTGACAAACAAAAATAAAAAAATAAAATAAAATAAAAAATTGCCAAGATCCAACTCCTTGATTGAATCACAATGAAACAAATTAAATGAAGTCACCAGTTTAGTAAACTCAGATATGGGTTGAATCTTATCCCAGCTTCTGACTACAATTGTAATCAATCTTTAGAAAATCATTGTATTCACGATATCTTTTATAATTATTTGCAGTACACTTCCAGTATATTAGAATGCCTCAGAAAGAGTGAGTAAAAGCACTACTCTGCAGGTGGATTTGAGGCAACTGAATGAGGAAAGTGTGGATGAAATGGAATTCAAGACAATGACTCAGACGATGTTTTATTAGCTATTTTAACCTTGCTTTTCTCACAAGAACTGTATTTTCTGCCTTTTTTACCATTGTTAAATTCAACAGGAATGAGTCAACAGAGTTCAATGGGCTCTGTAGGAGAAAGAGATATGTGAGAAGAGCTGAGGTGAAGTCATAGATTTATAGTTATTATGCGGGAGGATACAGAGAATAATGCAATTGGAGAGAATAAAAATAGAATTAACTGAGTTAATTGCCTGAAGCAGCAAAGAAGTATGAGGAAAACCATCTGAGAGCATATATGAGGTAGGAAAGAGGATTGTGTAAAACACGGATTGCAAAAATGATATAGGAGCTTAAATTTCTTACAAAGCTTAAGTCAAAGCAGTGAAAATACTTAACCAACATACCTGATGCCTGACAAGGGAGCAGAAAAAGGAGGACTACTAAACCATATTCAGGTAACTCACCAGAATTAAATTGTTTGGCAACTGACATTTTGTTCTTCGTATAAGCTTCTGTGAATTTAGGAAGAAGGAAAAAATCAGCTGAATCAAACTAAGTACTTTGTATTCGTATCTGCTCAAAACATGCAGGATGGACATGCTCCTCAGACGCAGTTTTTTATGTGAATATACCCAATACATAACACATTGTAACATACATTATGTAATACATGCAGTCACATATATCCTGACTTTGCAGCAGTATTTTCTTTGAACATTCTGCCCCCAACACATTTAGATTGTGTATATATCTATCCATTACATTTACCTATGATAAGATTTACTTATTATATAGTTCTGGCATAATAAACACCTAGAAAGAGTGAAAGTGCCAGACTTGAAAAAACAGAGTCTCTGAGGGAAAAGTTTGTGCTGCAAGGCTTCACTTTCTTGAAATCTCTCTCAGGTTTTGGCAATTTACCTGACATTTAAATGTGTCGTTCTAGTCCAGCATGTGTTTAAATGCCTTCTTAAATGAAGTTCTACAAATATATACATAATCCAATACCCATGACTATTCAAAAGCTGTTTCTTTGTTTCCTTTTTAAAATTATTTTGCTGTGCTTCCCGAATATAACCTTTCCCTTTTTGTTGTCACAATTCCCTTGGTTACAGCCACACTTACTGCTTTTCACAAGAGAAATCAAAAAGTTACTAGTCTCTTGTACTTCCTATTACACCATCCTATGTGCTTACAATTAATATAATTTAAATTTAACATCACATCCATAATTCCCAAGCCTAACAGATGGTCCCAAAGCTAACAGATGTCATCTTATTTATTCACTACTTGATATAATATTTGTGACATAAACATTAGCTTCTGTAGAAATAATTTTGATGTCAAAAGCAGAGAATAAAGACTTAATAATAGGAAGTAAAAAACAAACATCCACAAATACATTAAATAGTCATGTGAAAACAAGACCTGTGTTCTCCTGCATTTATCTTAAAGATTAAGAACTGATTCAGGAACTTGTTCATGTAAGTATATCATGAAAGTTAAGCCATGTTGAATTTAGAACTTCAGCTTTCCTGAAAAGAAGGCTAAAAATGAAGAAAAGAAAGAGGGGTAAAACAGAAATAAGAAATTAGTTGTCCAGAATTTTA
>NW_010420127.1:0-3668 GCF_000710305.1 Buceros rhinoceros silvestris | reverse complement strand
AAATAATAATAATAATTTTTAAAGTGATAACGGTTCCATTTTATTGAATATGTGGAAGATCAGTCCAGAATCTGAATTTAAGGTTTATCTGAAAACAACAGAGGACAAGTCACCCTGGTTTTGCTTATATTGATGCCAAATCACTTTTTATCAGATTAGAGAACAAAGACAGCCTGTTTTTATGTTCTTAACTCTCTCTGGATACTTTGCTTAATGCTCCAGCCTGCATGTGCATATAGTCTTACCAGACTCCAACAGATGGCCTGTATCAAAGTTTTTCTTGAAAAAAACCTGTGACTAATGTGAGCTGGCCCCATTAATCAAGTGTGGTCTGTGTGGAAATATTCCCGAGCTGTGAACTGAGTAATTTCAAAAGGCCTGACTTAGAAATGACAAGATTTCTGTACGTAAATGTTCCTTTGTGTGTGGGGGCATGTGAGGCAGACAGCATTGGAAGTGCATATGTTTGGGGCTTTTTTTTTAAGGTGTGCTCTGTAGTCAAAGTTTACTAACATGTTAATGGATGTTTTCTAGTTTAGGGCTTTTAAAAACAAAGGATTTTGTTTTGGTTGAGTTTCTCTTCTTAAAAAATGGGTTTGCTTTCTTAATTTGATACTCTTTGGGAAGGCTCTTAACTCTAAGGCTCTCCCAGTGGTAAATGGTAACATAAGCGCCACTTGGGGAAGCAGAGGTTTGTCCTGTCTATGTCAGGTCTATTGTGCCCCTAAAAACCAAACCAAAGTAAAATTTAAAAGATCCGAATAAACTAAAACTAAACTAAACTAAAATTTTATTAAAAAAACCAACCAAACAAACAAACAAGAGGCTGGAACCCAAGAGAAAATGATGTTGAAGTAAGAAATTCAGAATGACTTTCTAGCTGATTTTTACAGTTTATATCCACAAAGGAATATGACTGAAGCATGGGAACAGATAAGAGCTTTATATATGAAGTGAAGCTGAAATACATATCTTTAATAGTCATCTTACTGGAAAGATACAGGTAGTGAAATAGTGTAAGTTCTCATTCTACAGCTATATATTGATTATGCTGCCTGTATAGTTGGGAGAAGAGTAAAAACTACCTCAGTTATGAAGAATCCTTATCCCTGCTTTTCCTAGGTGGAAAAAGACCTGTGTAGGGAGATTCTATTAAAGAACGGAGACAGAAAACTGCAATTAGGGCTGAGCAATGAAACCAGGATGCTGTACCGATGTTGTGGGAACATGCTGTAGAGTCTGCTTCAGAACAGGGAAAATGAAAGAGAAAGGAGTGGAAAAAGAGACAAGGGTAAGAGCTACAACTGGAGTAGCAGAAATTTTCACAGTGGGACTGTGTGACTGAAGTGTATAAGGGTTATAGACGAGGAAATGGCATTATGCATCCCCTCCTGGAGGCAGTGATTAGTGAACTCTGCAACCCTCACTGGTCGTGTAGTAGCAGACCAGCCTGATCTTGATAGTGGCGTTCATGCCAGCATTGATCCTCTTTTGAAAGCAATGTCAGGACACCTTAAGCTAGATGGATAATCAGAAGGAGATGAGAATCTTTTAAAATCCCATAATGCTTTCTTGACAATGTCACCTCTGGTGGACTCACTGATGCCAAACAGCTGTATTAAAACCAGTATGAATCCGGCAGAAAGATGTCCACCTACACACAGGATGAAATAACAGCCTGGAAATGAGATTTCTTGTTTCAGATTCTGTGCTGGGCTGTTGTAAGTGATAATGAAGGTGAATTTCAATTTCAGAAGTCGTGATTTTCCAGTAGGTGTCTGTGATGCAATTTCAGAACCATTGAGAAAAGGATGGCAGAAATTTAGCATGTCTGCAACATCAGTGTCAAACCCTCACTGTAGAGAAGAGAGTCTTGGCCAGCTATGTTTAATGAAGGTTTCATGCTTCCACTTAGGCTCTATAGCACGGTTTCAGCTAAGTCTGAGGCTTACACTGCTCAGAAGAACGTGACTTGTGGGACGAAATGACCCTCTAGCAGAGGGTATGTCTACCCTGACACCCTAGTCACAGTCAGGTTTGCTGCTTTATTTGTTGTCATTCCCCACCTACATAAGTAATAACCTGGGAAAATGGGAAATAATGAGAAATTAATACGGGCACTAATGGACAGAGGTGGTGTGTGGTAGTGTGAGATACAGTGAGGCACAGCACAGATGTCAGAAGACATTGTGTGTCTTGCAGCAGGATGAGTGAGAGAGAAAGAGAGACATAGATATGTTCCACACTTGACAATCTGGCGTATGACGTTACTTTGACTTTGCGGGATACTTCTTTCTCTGTTCTTCTATGAAATCAGTCTCAGTGGCGCTTTACTGCGTCTAACATCACATTTTAGCACATTGTAAATGTAATCCATGAATCTGACTCTGATACCATTACACAGACAACAGCTCTCTCCACCAATAACCCAGTGAAATACCGTGAGCTCTTTGCTCAGCTCTGTTAAGGATATTGTTATTAATAACACACAACAAGGCCAAAACACAGCGCTTGTTTTAAGCTCTGTTTCATTGCCTTTTCAGCCATCAGTTATGAAGACACAATATCCCCATGGGAATCTGTCTGAAGAATGAACTCTTTCCTGCTTAGTGAATTTGGCTTATACTGTATTGCAGTGAAGACCAGGAATGGTAAGATTTAATGGATGCCAAAAGGACAGCTTAGACATCCTACAAGTGTTGTTAGTCAAGTCAGACTGAACTAATGCTGAGATGAAGTTGCTGAGATCATGAGGAAAGAATGACGTTGCTACGTTATGATCACATTGAAGATGCTGGGGGAGAGGGTGGAGTAGAGAGTGACAAATCTGAACATATTGCTCAAACACTGGAAAATGTATTTGCATTCTGTCCAGTGGTTTGGAATGTTGCAGAGATACTGTATAGGTCAATTGAATTAAATTAATATCCAGGTCCAGACTCCTGTTGTTTTCAGTTTCACAACCACAGGGATGCTTCCACTACTGAAAAAATAATAAAAATATTACAAGGAATATATATTAAAAAAACCCCAAACCCATAACTTGTAACATTGCAAAAATTGATGGAGAGGTAAATAACAGAGGTACAAGTCCACTAAACAGACCACTCTGAATTGCTTGGTGGAGGGTATTAATATGAACTATGTTCATTTTTATAAAACCAAATTCAAGCTCGCATAGCCAAAAAAAGAAAAAAAAGAAAAAAAAAAAGAAAGGCTTAGGTCACACGCCATTAGACTGGAAACAGTATCCTACAATTAGTGACAATGAGAAAGAACGTAGTATCATTGGGATAGCCAGTAGAAAATGACTTTTTAAAATAGCACCGTGCTTAAAATGGACGTTTATATTTAAACATGGCAATTCAGTCATGTTAGAGATGTTGTTTCTGAGGAATTTTTGATGAGGTCATTACTGTATTATTATATACCTTTGGGAAAAAAACCCTAAAAGTTAAAAAGTGTTACCAAAATGCTAGTGCAGGCATGAAAAATATGCTTTTTTGTGATTTTTCTCCTTGGGAAAGAAGTTATGGAGCTATTTTAATGAGATTTTCAAAATACCTTGCCTGGAAAAAGAGTTTATCTACCAATAAAATCTTTATAATCTAGCATGAAAAAAGGCACAAAAAAAAGAAATGGAAAAATTAATATTAATAACTTAAAAA
>NW_010420126.1:0-1414 GCF_000710305.1 Buceros rhinoceros silvestris | reverse complement strand
CAACCCTTTTGTGATAAGTGATTGCACTTCCCACAGACCCCACCTTGCAAAGCTCAAAATGGGACAAAGGTCGAGGTTTACAACTCAGGTCAAGACTGAAAGTAGCCAGAGGGAGAAGACAAGCAACTCCTCAACAGCAGCAAGTCAACTATTTTGAAGATTCCCTGCTCACATCTTGAGCAGCACCCTCGCACACAAGCATCCTCAGTTGCGACTAGCGTCAGAATGTGTTTGTTGTTGTCGAGTATTTTTTGGAATTGCCACAAATCTGGACTTACCTGGCCATTTGCAGATGTTTTCTCCTGAGTACCACAAGAGTCACCAGCAGCAGTCCAATCAGAAGGATACTCAGGATGGCTAACACGGAGATTACCACTATGTTGGGATTCATCTCGGTGACTGTACATACAAACAAGGGCTCCTGGTTATTCAATTGACAAGTGCTGACAGTTTGGGGGTTTTTCCTCCCCTCAGTGTTGATAGTGTTATTCTCCTGAGCTGATCTCATTCAGCCTGGAGTGTTACAGAGAGAAGAATCTACCACTGGAGATAAGGGGAGGTTTTGACTACTTACTGCTCTTACAACATTTCTGTGGGGAAATTACTTCACTCTGGCATTTTGTTAAACTTTGGCATGTTCCAATTTATTTTTTTTCACTTGTAATTGACATTCATGACACAAGAGAAAAGGGTGAAAGAGATATAAAACACAGATATTCATCATCTGTCTCCAAAGCACATTTCAACTCTGAAGCTGTTCTTCAACAATAATAAATTCCTTTCTTGACCCAAAAGCAAAAGAAGAGGCTGAGGCTCTGTAATGTTCTGGGTTGAAATTGCCTGACTTACTCTGGCAGATAAATTTTAACAAAATATTCTATTCTAAAGAAGAACTGGAATCAACTCTCAATAACAGAACCTTAATTTGGTTTTGTTCTACATGACATGCCTATCAACTGTACTATGAGACCAGATGCATTGTTCTGCTCATTATGTACTAAACCCATTCTACTTCACTTGCTCAGAGTAACTTTACATCCACAGTTGTCTAGAGAAGCATTTTTTAGGTTAGAAGTCATGGAGATTTTTAAGCTAAGTGTCAAACACTGAACTCCAGCCTGGAGCGGTTTGTGAGGTACAGGACCAGTGACTGCAGCTACACAACGCCCTAAGTGAGCAGAGATGGCACTGATCATCCTGAAGGGGAGATTTCAAAGAAAAGTCCAGTGCTCTGGACAGTTCAACACCAACATTTTCTTCAGAGCTGGTACAGAGCCAGACTTCACGACATGCCCAGGGAACCTCCCACGCAAGCTCTCCCTTCGGGCTGTGACTGCTCAAGATCCTGCCGTGGCCACTCTCCTCCTCTCTCACCCTATCCTTACTTCTGCAATGAAAGCTGAAAGCAATTTTT
>NW_010420125.1:26162-37246 GCF_000710305.1 Buceros rhinoceros silvestris | reverse complement strand
TAAGAGCCCTTCCACTAAGGTGTTAAATAGTGCCTCACCCCCCCCACAGGGCTTTTTTTAGCCTTTATTTTCAGATGCCATGAGCTCCTTATCGTGTTACTCAGATGGCTGTGTGCACGCTGGCTCTTCTCCTGTCCGTGGGGCCCCGCAGCCTCACCCAACCCCGGCTGGGGCTGCACCACAAGCCCCCCTTGTCCCTGTCCCCATCCACCATCAACAGGTCCCCAGTGCTGGTCTCCAGCGGCCAGCAGCCAACTCCTGGGCAAAGCCAGCGTGCTCCTCCCTGGCACCCAGACGGGGAAGGCTCCAGGGTGGGAGTCATGGACATTTTGTGTTTGTGCGGCACAGAGCGTGTTTGGATTTGGGTGCGAAGGGTGGCTCCAGCCTGTTACGGTGACAATGGTGTAACAGTAATACTAGTATGGTGATAGTAGTGGTGGTAATAGTAGTAATAGCAATAGTAGAGGAAGAGGAATAAGAATGTAAGAAAAAATATGAATAGGAATAAGAATAAAAGACTAATAAATTCAGTTCACCGGGGGTGGCAAAAGAAAGATCTGAAGGTGAAGAATTTGATTCCAGAGCCTGTGCAAGGAGAAAATTGTCCGTTATCCCCCTGTGACCACTGTCTGTGGCCAGGCCAGCTCAAAGCTACGTCTTTTGGGGTAAAAATCTCGATCCAGGTACAGGGTTTGAGTCTGCTTGGGGAAAACAGGATGATGTGCTCACAGGAACTGAGCTGCATTTGAACACTCAAGTTTTATTACATAGCCTCAGTGTCCTCCTTGCCTCATCACCCAGTCAGCTGTTAAGACCCAAACCAGCTACTTTCTGTTTTAGAAAGGAATTTCATACACCTCTTTAGAGCAAACACTTCCCAGCACTTGGCAGCCTTCAGCCAACACATGTCGGCTTTTTCGTTGGATCCTTCACCAGCAACAAGATTTTTCCCATGTGAAAAATGCACCTGAGGTCCTTAGCAGATGGTTTGGACGCACAGACTCCGCCCCAGCTCGCTGGGGAGGGGAATGCCTTTTGGGGGCTGCCCTGGGAGCAGCAGGGCAGCTCCAGCATCACCCTGCACTGGACATCTGTCAGTGGGACCTGCTCTCAGAGCAGCACTCTGCAAAAGTCGTGACCTGTAGCTAGTCCCTCCTGATTCTGGAAGAGGTGCCATGGAAGGGCGCAGGAGCCCCAGGGTTGCTCGGGCACCACCCAGCAGCCAGGAGCCCCTTTGGCAATCTCTGCCTCACCCCACCAGCTCCAGAGGTAGGGCACGTTCCTGCAGATTTCAAGACCTGGGACAAAGTTGGTCTAAGCACCTGGTCTTCTCTCCAGAAAACCAACAGAAGCAGCAGGCACAGGTTCTTGGATGGTACCGAAGCAGCACACAAAGGATTAAATGGTTCAGGATACTTCTGTCATTTGTCAAGCTTTGCATTCATGGTGCTGAAAACCGCTGGAGACGGGTTGATAGCATGTAGAGTTCCTCCTGAATTACCAGCAGATACTAAGTTGTTGCAGCAGCAAAGCAAATATTTGACATCCCATTCGTACCAAGGTCTCAAAGAATTCGACCTGTAAGCCTGAAAACTCCTAAAACATGCCTGTTCCTGTGGATTGGGAGGATTACAAAGCTTCACAAGATGACAGCAATGAAGAGGAAAAGGAGGCCAGAAGATGAGTGAAGAGAATCTAGATCAGAGTCACCCTTGGCCTTGAGGCTGAGGATGGTCTAGTTTCCAAGCAAGTACCTACAGGCACTTCCAACTGATACTCTAATTATGGGTCTAAAGTAAAGCGGGGTCTAATGATTTGGCCGAGACTCGGTGAAGGACAGGGAAAGTCAACAGAATAATTTTCAAAGGGGTTCTTTCTATCAAGCAAACCAGCTGCTTCTCATGGCAGCTTCCAGGGTGAGTCTGCAGAAGATCAGGCAAATAGCTGGGTCAGGCTGGGGAAGCATGTGGGAAGTGATGAATGAGACCCAGGCTCAGCAGCAGGGATGGAGAGGAGGAAGTGGACCTCTTAGGGCTCTGCAGAAACATGGTCTAATGACAGCACTGACCTGGGAGAGAGGAATCACATCCTTCTGTGCTTTGGCTAGGAAGTCCTAGGAGGTGTCAGCACTGATAGGAAGGAGACAGGACCATCAAAAAGCCCTGTAAGGGTAGCGCTGGCACTTTCCTCTAGGTCGTTAGGGGCAGATGTTGGTATGGACAGGGACTCCTGTGCTGCTGTCGTGAGGCTGATACTGTCAAGTGTGGGAGTGGTGTCTTTAATGCAGACCTTAATTTCCTGCCATGCTGCTACTAATCATGAGATGCTGTTACTCCTGGATGCAACAGTCTGGTTTCTTCACTGAGGTGTCATTAATCCAGCAGGAGGGAAGACTTTTTTGGCTCGGCTTTGATAAGAAGTAAGGGCATTATAAAGGAATTTGTCATAGAAAATACCTCGGATTGAATGCCCTCATGGTATTTCAATTTAAATTAAGAAGCCAGCTTGCTGCTAGTGTTTTCAGAGGGGTAGTTTTGAGAAATTAAGTGAATTAATCAGGGAAATCAACTGAATTTACAACAATCTGGAATACAATCCCAGGCAAAAGAGGAAACCTCTCAGGGGAAAGGCCAAAACCTTAACTGGATGAAGAATTACCAAATTAAAAAGGAGTATTAGGCTAAAAAATAGTATTAGGAATAACCACAAGCCTGCAATGGATGGAAAAAGGGTTCAGCCAGCAAAGGGAGTTTTATGTTGAAGAGCAGGCAGCGCAGGGATAATGTGAGATTTGCCAAAGTCAAGCTGTGTTGGATCTTGCAAAGGAAATTAAAGCAACTAGCAAGATGTTCATGAGCCATGAATTAGAAAACAAGAAAGAAATGTGGCTTCTGTGTGCCTGGGGTGCCGCAGAATCTAAAGGTACCAAACTACGTCTCTCAAATGAGGTGATGGTTTGGTGTCAGGCTTTGGAAATAAAGAGGATGCTGAGTATCAGGCCAAACTGAAGATGAAACGACCACATCTAACGGGGAAGGAAATCTCAAAGAGCTGGGTCCATCCAAACTGGAGGAACTGGACCAGCTCCATCCCAGAGTGAGGAAAGAAATGGCCGTAAAATTGCAAGTTCAGCAGCAAGTATTTAAAATTAATCTATGGCCATTTAGAAGCAGTGCTGGAAAATAGTAATTTAAGAAAGGCAAGAAAGATGCCCTGGGCAACTAGAGCTCCACTTCTCTACAGTACGTCAGCCAAACAAAATCCTTGCCAGAGAATTCTGCAAGCTTTCCCAAATAACTGATTTTTCTAGGCAAAGGAGAGGCATTCAGTCATAGCACTTTTTTTTTTTTAATGGTGTCACATGTGAAATTATTAGTGAAAATGGAGAAGAGAATTCCTGATGAGAGGAAACTGTGAGATGGGATAGCAAATGGACTAAGGGAGACCCCGGTGCTCTGTCTCAGTAAGGGTTTTCTCAGGCTACAAGGGAGGTAAGTGCTGAAGATACTCAAAGTTTAGTCTTGGAGCTTGTTTAGTATTTCTGGCAATGCCAGCGGCACAAGAAGTAATATGTGGTGACACACACATGACATACATAGTTTCACTCCCCCAAAAGGATTTGCATAGCATTTTGGGAATGACCCTGTGGAGTGGAATAGTAGAAATGGGATGACATTAAATAGGGCAAAAAGCCTGAATTCATGCATAATGGCAATGTCCCCCCCGCAGACAGGCAGATACAGATACAAATGTATATATACACACCTACCGGTTTCAAATGCTGAAAAGAGATGACGATGCTGAGCCATCAGCATGATTGTGCCCTGGAAGATGCAAGCAGCCTCCCAGGAGTGTTGAGCACTCAAGAGCAGCCTCCCACTTACAGAGCAGACAGTGGGGAAGGGGGAAAACACGGCATACCGTGTTCGAGGGACAGGTCCCAGCAACAAGGCAGAGCAAGCCTAAAGAGAGGAGAAAGCAGTGGCTTGGTGTTCACAACTGCCTGGGTGGATGCTCTTGCCTTCTATCAGAGCGTGACGGGGAAGGATGGAGAGATGCCAAATGACCAGATCGCCCTTGGGGTGGAGCCCTGCAGCTGCGGTTTCATTTTCTTCAGCATTTCGGCTCACACTGCCTGCTCCAGGAGGGTCCTTCAGGAATGGATCCGAGCATCTACCTGTTTCCCAGTTTATTCTGTCATCTATATGTTACATAGCAGGAACCAAAGCCCAGAAATGCCGAATGACTTCCTTCAAGTCCTGCATGGAATCTGAGATTGCAAGGGCCTGAAACGTACCCCAGCTACCACCTTGCACCCACCCCAGCACCCAGGGTTTCTGCTGCGCTTCCTGCATGGCCGAGCTGCCCAAGCTGTCGTGGTGACACTGGGGAATGCACCGTGCTTGGACCATGCAGTGCTCAGCTCAGCTCAGCGCAGCCCAAGGAAGTCCTGGTCACAGGAGCTGCCTCCCTGATGCTGCTGCCCAATGCAAAGCCCTTGGAGGAGCTGTCAGGAGCATCCCCTGTTGCAGCAACTGGTATTGCATTTAAGTGTCTCTTTTCATCTCGTTTCTAGGAGGAAGGGTCAGGAAGAACCTCTAGGATTTGCTGCTTTTAGAGAAAACACCATGGGAGTGTATTTTCTTCCAATGTTTCCAACTGTAAATAACCAGGCTCCCTCCCGGGTCCATCCTGGACAGAATAACCCTGGACTCAGTAACTGGCAGTCAGTGATTGAGCACCAGTCCACAGCAGGGAACTGACATGATGGAAACCAGCTCCAAACAGGTGGAAACCAAAAGGCTCTTTAAATTGAATTGCTTTTTTCTCCTTACCTTGAAACAAGAACATGTTGACCAACCACATTTTGAGGACCGGGGCGCCTGTTACAATTCTCCTTCGGAGTACACCACCACTGTGGTCAACAGGACCTGGGGTGGTGGTGCAGGAGATGGTGCCCTGAAGATCTGGATGGTTTCCCAGACTCCTTCCAGAAGCCTCAGAGGGAATTTGGGAAAAAATGTGCTGCAAACCAGGAATCCCAGGAAAGCTGTGGATTGGTGCCCTGACTTCTGACCCCACTTGGGGGGTGGGGTGCTCAGGCACTTGGGATGCCTGACCCTGACAAGCGTCCAGGAGAGGAGAGCAGGAGCCGTGTGTGAGCCACATCCTTTTCATCACGCCTTAGAGCAAAGTAAATTGCATCAAGGTCAACAGGAAAATGATCAAACATGAAAGATCATGAGGTCAAAGTCCACCTGCCCAGTCACTGGGCACTCTTCCACAAAAATTAACTCCTTCTGAAACAAATTATTAATTGTTAATTATTATTTGCCAGCTCACTGTGGCCTGGATGCAGAGCCCACAGGAAGGCACCTTGTCCCACCACACACCTGGAGTACTGAGTCACGGACTTTGATGAGCTCCTTGAAACACAAAATAGCAATCAAAACTGAAAGTATAGTGAAATAACTCAAACAGGGTCACCCAGAAATGAAGGCATCCAAAGCTAGAGTCACTTCTCCACAGCTCAGCCCATCTGAAAACACTTTTTCTGTCAAAAAACCGCTGACTTGGATGTCATGCAGCAACGGTCACGAGCTGGTGAGCGGGAACCTCGCCACACAGTGCTTGGAGACCCTGGAGAGCAGCAGCACATCACACAGCCTGAGCATCAGTGACACCCTGCACCGTCCAGCTGCCCTGCACACACTAACACATACATATTTTTTCCAGCAAAAAGGATTTTCTACTGGTGCTGTAGGCCTCTTCCCACCAGATCCCTGCCAAGAAAAGCAGTTGTTTAAGCAAGAGGAGGGGATCCCATCTGCTGTGACCTTGGTCCCTTTGCCGCGGGCTGCTGCGCGCTGAGGCTTGCGGCGGTGCCGACTGGGTGATGCTGCTTTTGAATTGCACACCGCTGCATTCCCAACCAAAAATAGGTGCTGCAAGGCACCACAAGCTATAAATAATGGTGATAGCAATTATAGTAATAGCACTAATAATAGCAATGGTAATAATATCAGCCATTCTTACATATCCACCAGCAATACCATCCATTTGTCACAGCTCACTTGTTTCCAACCAGGAGACGTTGCTATGGGCAACATGGCAATGTGATCTGCTGCCTGGCAGAGCAGAATTGAAAAGGGAGCTGTAAATGCATCATGATATGTAACATTTCCACAGCAAAAATCCACCCGAGGATCGCTGAGCACTTCCCCAAGGCAAAGGGACCCTGTGCTCTGTGGCACCCCAGAGAGGCAGCTGCCTGCTATCCCCAGGGAGGGTGGTGCTCAAAGCCAGATCCTTAAAAAATCTGTGTTGTCACCTGAAAGGTGCAGAATTGGTCCTGGCACCTCCTAGCACACCTGCACATCTCAGCCAGCGAGGCTGGAAGCAAGCCCATCACTTAAGTGGATATACTTGCTGTCCTTGAGACCAGCCCGAAGCCCCTCTTCAGCTCAGCAGGGAACTGGAGCGAGGATCAGCCCTTCAGCTTGTCTTGGGCTGTGGCTGAATCACAAACCTTCTATTTTTTCATCCACTGAGCCATAAAAATAATACACACAGAGGAGCTGAAGGACTTTGGAGAGGTCCTGGGTTATCGTTCTTCTCATTTTCAGCAACATCACCCCTTGTCACCCAGCTACTGCACAGCAGGCACAGCCTGGGGAACCACGCTCCACACCAGATGCAGCAAGTACCTCTGTGCTGAAGGCACAGGCAGGTACCTTGCCCCCAGCTGGGCGCCAACACTACGATAGCCCCTCCTGGGACGTTACACCCCACCCCAGCCCACACCCGCCCCACCAGCAGGCAAGAGGCTAAGCTCAAACGCTGGACCCCCCCGTTGCCCACAGTGCAGTACTAGCTGCCCGTTGGCCCTCGCCAGTGCGGTGGGCTCCAGCCGGCGCTGCTGAGGCTGGTGGTACCACAGCCCAGCTCCAGGCATGCTCCAGGGCTAGACCGGCACAGCCTGGCTCCTTCTGCCTCCCACGCTCCTCCAGTGCTACCCCAGCAGACTTCACGCTCTAAAACAGCCACGTGTGCTTGTGAGCCACCACCCAGGCATCGGATGCTCCTCAGCCTTGTGCTGGGAAAACACCAGACCAGCAGGTTAAGGCACATCCCCCACTTCATGCGGGAAATTTGAACAAAAATTTTAAAAACACACCAGTCACACTAATGGTAATGCCTGTGGGCCCCAGGAACACTGTGGAGGGGAGCTGGTCCAAGCACTAGGTAACAGGGCTGTGGCTGTATGGGTTGGGCCAACCCTGGAAGCAGGGGCACCAGTCCCCCTCTTGCTGAGTGACACAGGCATCGCTCCGCATCCCAGACACACGTCTTCACCTGGCACAGCTCTTGGTCATGAATCTTGTCCTGTTAAGCTGGCCTGGCAGGATGTGTCCACCTCATAGCGCTGGTCCAGCCTTGCCATTTTGGTCAGGAAATACAGTGGGAAGCAGGCGCTGAACGTTACCCGGGTGGCGCACACTCGAGACACATCTCTCCAGTTCCAAGAGCACCAGCACAAGTTGGCATTTGCCTGAGCTATTAAAACAGTCCAACAAAGCGTGCTCTGGGGGAACAGGAGGTGGGGACTGCAGTGGGACCAGTGCAAAGCAACTGGCCACAGGAGCTGCAAGAGGCAAAGGGAGGTGCAGGCTTTGGGAAGAACCAAGACCCCAGTCCACACAGGGGGCACCAGAATAGGAGGAGGAGGAGCAGTGCTGTGGAGCCTTTGGTTTAATGATGGGAAGCCATTAGTTTACCACCTCCTAAACAGAAAAGGGCTTCATTGCTTACCAGCCGCTGCGAAACTGGCGATGAATTTGCTAAACTTGTTTCAATGCTCTAAATGCACGAGGTGATTCTGGAAACACAGCGCTGAAAGTAAGAGTGGTGGGTGCTCCCGAAGTCAACAAGATCAAATCAAGGTTTTTGGGGTTGGATCCAGATGTGGGGTATGGCCACTGCTGCATGAGATTGTGCCTTCCCATTGATGATGATGAGCCAGAGCATCCAGCACCGGGGATGTTACTCATGGAACAGGAGTCACCTGTGGGCAGGGAGGGACTTTGGTGGGATGGGGTTTGAGGGGGCAGAGGGCTGCCTCTGGCAGAAGCATGGTGATTAATTCCTGGGTGAGATGCCAGGGCTGCCAGGAGCCCCTTCAGCTCCAAAACCAGCTCATTGTCTCCAAAAGCCAACAAAGCAAATCTTCCCTCCGGTTCCTCTGTTTGGGGGCGGGATGCTCGTCTCCAGAGCGGGCTCAAAGGGAAGCAGGGAGAAGAAATGAGTCAGTGAAAGAGCATTTCTTTGGTATGGGGAGGTAACAGGAAGGTTTAGCACTGGGCATGAACTAGAGCAATGGGGCAATGGTTGCCCTGCTCCAGCCCTCAGCCACCCCGGGGCTGAGAAGAGTACTAGAACTGGTCAGTCTTAGACATCAGCTTGTGCACTTCTGGGTTTCCAAAGAAAGAGGATTCTATTCCTGGAAGATAACACTGACTTAATAGAAGTGACCTTCACAGAAAGCATGTCTTCTGTGTAAACACAGATTATTCTAAATATTTTTAAAATATTAGTCTGTGTTACCATGACCCAACATTTCTCTTAAATCGCAACCAGCAGCCTCAGTGAAAGCTGAAGGCTCACTTCTTTTTTGTCTCCTGGAGATGGATTTTCTTGGACCCTGCCAAATCAGCCAGTTGAAATGTTTTACTTGACTCAAGGTTTTACTTTCCCTCAAAGTTTTAAAATACTTGAAGACATGTAGAAAGGAAGCGGGGTGCTGTAGCCTTGCCTCAGTCTCTGTTGAGCCTTTTGCTCAATCATTTTCAAGGGAAAACACAAGCAAAAGACACTGTTTAAACAAGGCACAGAAGAATCTGGTGCTGCCCTTCGTTGCTAATGAGAGTTGTCCCCTGCCAGACAAACACTGCTCGTCAGAGAGGAGTCAAAAATGCAGCATGTAAATTGAGCGGGGACAAGAAAACATATAGTTTATATTAAAGGAGCTTGTTTTCATTTCTTTCTCTTGGGATCTCCAGCCCTGCCTGACCGCTCGCACTGCCTAACAGCCTGCCGCGTGGAAGAGCCGCCTGGGCTGGAACAACGAAGAGCCTGTTTCAAGAGATATCCCTGACAGGCATGCAAGGTTGGTTTGTCTTCATGGTGATCTCTGCATCCTACTGGGGCAGCATTCGAGGACGCAAAGATGCAGCTGAGCAAGACCAAGGCTTGGCTTTGGGATCTTCAAAGCAAGAAAAAATAACATTGGGGTGTTTTTACGAGCACTGGGCTCCTTCTGTGCACCTGGCGTTGAGGAGGAGGGGCCACCCGGTGTTTTCACAGAGGCTTTTGCCTTCCCAGCTGCCCCTCGGCGAGTCCCACTCATGGTGGGAACCTTGTGGGGACAGCTTTGGCTAATGCAAACCCAGCAGGTAGCCCTGGGTGAAAATGCTTTGAGAAGAAAGAAGGTATTGGCATCATGATGAACACATGGATTTGGGAGAATTCAAAACTCGTTAAAATGTCATATATAAGCACCCAGGAGAAAATAAATGAGAAGTCTACAAGGCAGCTTCTTGAAAGTCTGTTTTCTCAGTGCATGGGGAGCCAGGGGCTGCAGGTTGCAGTGAGTGGGTTGGGTTCCCTTGCCACCACTGTACCTGTGCTGAAGGCCTTCAGGACACATACCCCAGGGAATGGCATTGTCCCCTGTCGAACAGAGTGTCCTAGAAAGCACCTTGGTCAGCCTCTCCTCTCGATGCTCATGTGATGACTCAAAGGCCTTATGGGATAGAAGCACAGCTGCACTTTCTCTTCTCCTTCCACATCCCCATTTGTTGGATGTTGTCTCCAGCTCTCCAGCCCTGAGAGAGCTGCTTAGCTGCCCTGAAAGAAACTTGGGAAAGCAGAGGAGAGCTTACAGGTGGCATGTTTGAGAGGGGCTCTCCTCCTTCCCCAGAGGTGCAGTATTCGCACATCAGTTATCACGAGGTCTGAACGTCTGACCGGACTCAGTCGACATCACTGCAGTCAAACCATACCCTCCACCCCAGTCAACCTGAAGACATCCTTACAAGAAAGATAGCTACAGTGTTGGAGAGGCCTATCCAAAGCCAGAAACTCCACCAAGGATCGGACAGCCCATGACAGGGCTGTGGTTACATGGCAGCCTGGGGTAGGAGCAACCAGGTTGCGATGCAAGAAGGCAACCATTGCTCCAAGTCACATCCGAGATGCACCGCACCAGCACTCTGCTTGGCAGCAGCTTCCATAGACAAAGACCTCAAACGGTCGGTGTCACCATTCCCCGCCTCCAGCCGTGCCTGTGACAGTATCAGCAAGGAGGCACCAGAGGCCAAGGATACATCTGCTGTGGGAGGTGACAGGTATGAGCTGCAGCCACCGTTCCTGCTGCAGCTGTCCTGTCTACTTTATGGGCATTAACGGCAAATCTCCCTCTAGCCGTGGTGTCCAATGCCAATTCGTGTCATCTTGCACGAGGCAGCACAAGCAGTTATCAATATTTTCAGCTCACAGTAAAATGGAGACGCAGGCTTGGGAGTGTGTTCATACCCTTTGAGCCCCCTGGATATTGCTGTAAAATCACCGGCTGTACGCTGTCCTGCTGAGTGCTGGATAAAAAAAAATACCTCTACTGCTTTGCCTTTTTTAAAAATTTTGGCATTACAGAGGAAAGAAGAGAATTAAAAGCCAGGAATAGGAAACAAGCCCTGGACTCACTCCTCTGCTGGTGAAGTTGGCTTAGCTGAAGACCCAGTGCTGGTCCCACCGCATCCTTCACGCCCCCGCCCAACTGTCCTCATGTCTCCTCTGTTTCTGCTGCATCGGCAAAGAAAACTTGTGGGGAGATTGCAACTTGCTGACAAATCTTTTTCCTTAGGAAGAGCAGCCGCTGGGCTAGTCCCGTAATGATGCCATTCGGCATCAACCCATCCCTCTAGAGCCCAACTTGCCACCTCTGATTTGCAGCTGATGCTCTCAGACACTCAGTTACTCACTGTCCCTGCGGCTGGGGGGGGGGGGTCCCCCCCCCCGAACCCCCC
>NW_010420125.1:24406-26074 GCF_000710305.1 Buceros rhinoceros silvestris | reverse complement strand
CCAGACTCCCTGCAGTCGGCAGGAAAAGACGCGGCTGACTGTTAGGATGTTCAGCATATTCCAAAAAAGCCTTTGGTTTATTGTTATTTCCACTTAGAAAACACATTTCACTAAAAAAAGAATTCCGAGAATTTAGAAACATCTTGGTCTTGCTCTCCCATCTACAGCAGCGAGGACCAAGAATAACTCCACCGCAGCCAGCGGTGTAATGGTGGGATAAAACCAGAGCCATGCCCATCACGGGATTAATGTCTCAGAGCACTCGTTTTTGAGCATCCTGGGACAGAAACGAGATCTTCAAAAGCTCCTAGCTCCCTTTCAGACGCTTCACAACTGACCACAGTTTCAGACATTGCTCAGCATTCTCCTGCGGACGCTGAGTGCTTTGGAAAACCTGTTGACAGGCCACTGAACTGGTTGTCAAAAGAGCAACGATCTGTGCTGAGAATCTGAGACTCATCCTTAGCGGCAGCTGAAACAAGTTCTGCTGAGCTGACTGGAGCAGACAAACGAGTCCATCTGGTCCTAGTTAGAGAGCTATCACCTCTTCAGCTAAGGCACGTTACAGGAGTGGGAAGAGCTTCTCTCTGTCTATGTTACTCTCCTCAACTTTTCTGCTCCTCTGAACACTCGTTCCCATCTCCTGATCTCTTCCCTTCATTTCACTGTCTTATTTTTTTCCCTTAACTTTCCACAGCTGCTAGTTCTGCACCGTGTCTGTCTCCAGCTGAGCATGGTCCAAATGCCCTCCAGCTCTTCTGTCAAGTCCCTCCTCACATTCTCTTGTACCAAGGTGCCTCATGGCATCTCTCTGTTTTCTTGCAACACACTCGCCCCAGTTCTCAGATTCGATATTCTTGGCACGGAGGGAAAAAAATGGATGAAATTAAATAACAAACTGACTCCAAACCAACAAATGCCTGTAAGGAGCCAGCCAGGCTGCAGCAGCACAAACAGGAAAGGCTTTATGCATTAACACCCCCACCTGCAATCAGCAGCTGCTAGTATCTTTCTATTACAAGGAAGAATAAAACTGTTTCTGAGACAGATCACTGCGAATTGACCCAAACTGTTGCCTCTGACAACATATAATTTTAATAAACCCTGATGCCAAAGGCTCCAACGCCCCATTCCCAGGCTAGATCCAGCCATGCTCCCGTGCTCTGCAGCTACGGCTCAGCTGAGCTAACCAGGCAGCTCAGCAGACACAGGTATGTCTCAAGCTCTGTCCTCCTGCAGGAGTTCGGTGTGGAAAGCAGAAGTCAAGAGGGATTAGTGCCACCCCAGGCACATCCCAGAGGGCAGCTGTGTCCCCCCACTGCAACCACTGCCCATCACAGAAGTGTGTGGCAGCTGCTGTCTAGGCCAACGTGTACCTTTGTGCACCAGGGACTCTATTTGCCTCATCTCACACCAGAGCTCCACCTGGACCAGCAAAGACATCACCGCCCAGGTCCTGCTGCAGGACCGTGGGTGGCTGATTGCCTCCAAACGGAGGGACCCAGGTGCATAAGCCATGAACTGGGTAAGCTGGTAAGGGACTAACACTGAGCACTTCCCCCTCTATGTTCTGCCTCGAGCAATATTATTTCAGACCTCCTGCATCTCTGTTGGGACCACCAAGGCTATCAGATGCTCTAAGGTGGGTCCTTGCCTTGTTGCCCACGG
>NW_010420125.1:13149-24300 GCF_000710305.1 Buceros rhinoceros silvestris | reverse complement strand
GATAAAGCTGCACCTCCTCCAGC
Source organism: Buceros rhinoceros silvestris (assembly GCF_000710305.1). Classification (NCBI taxonomy): domain Eukaryota; kingdom Metazoa; phylum Chordata; class Aves; order Bucerotiformes; family Bucerotidae; genus Buceros; species Buceros rhinoceros. The sequence goes on along the minus strand of NW_010420125.1, from coordinate 24,277 downwards.
AGAAACGGAGCTGGACAGAGCTGGGATGCCGGGACCCTGCTCCCCGCTCACATCCTGGGTTTGGAGGGGAAGGGTGTACGTGCCTGGGCCACTCCTGCAGTCACACAAACCACAGCAGAGCTGAAAACCGAACCCTGCTTTCCTCACATCTCAGAACAGGGCTGAAATCATTGCTTCACCCCTTAGCTTCACACCTGACTGCAGACATATGAAAGGTTCTGCAGCAAAAGTCCATCAAGGGGAATGAAAACCGGGCCACCATCCCGGTTAGTGGCTGGAGCCCTGGTTACCACTCCCTGCTCTAACACCCACATAACACCATCTTGCTTTCATTCTTTACTGGAACAAATGGCAAAAAGGGGTATTAGATAAAGAAGGACTTTAATTTGCCTTCTTTTTTTATTCTTTGGCTCTGGAATTTTCTAAAATGATTCCTTCTCTCACTGTCTGCATTGAAGGAGAGAACAGACGTTTTTAAAAATCCGGTGTTTGAAGAGCAGGCGTACATGAGAAGAGGAGGAGGGATAAAACAGCTATAGATTTCAACTTCTATGAATAATTTCTGAAGCTCTCAGAAAACACGATTTGTTGTTGTTACCATCAGCTTACCTGTGAACTGCAATCACACCTTGAAGTTTTAAACCAGAAAGACGATCCCGTGAAGTACCATCTTCTAAAATAAATCACAGTGTTCACCGTCTTTGCTGCGCTGCCCCGAACAAGCCATGCAGTAAGAAATGTGATGAATCCACACAGTGGCTGCGGCAGTAGGTTTTACAAGAGAGTCCTTTAAGAGGTGCAAGAGTCACTTCATCGCAAGAAAGAAACCCAACAGAGCCCCAACTCCTTCCACTCTTCTGTTTGGTGTTGACACCTCTGTTGCTGCCTGGCTTCAGAGCAGCCACCAGCTGCAGTAACTCTCCAGAGCAAAGGAGACCATCACACACTAAGCTTGAGCGCTGCTAAACAGCCCAGAGAAGTACCAGCCTTCGCCAACTAGGTCATGAATAAGGCTACACCAATGGTTTTGTTCCAGCCTACTGTCATCCTGGCCTCAAGGGAACCGTGACATTTTCATGACATGGTTTGTACCAGAAGGATAAATTGAGAAGGATATTCACAGAACTCTGAATCGCTCTGGTCTCTCCACAACAGCACACCTGGGGCTCCCACCTGGGAAGACAGGACATCAGGATGCACGCACACCAGAGGAAGGACTCCTGGGGGCTTCAGCCAGAACAGATTTTCTTTCAGAGAGTTTATCTATCCTGCCACAAGAAAATCCAAAAGTTTACTGCTAGGATTCATCCATGCACCCAAGCTGTGGTTCAGCACGTGATGCTTCTGCAGGGCGTACGGACCATCCACTCACCCCCCCAATCCCAGCAACTCGTGTGCGACTCCACAGGACAGGGATCGACCCCAGGGACCCCATTTGAAAGCCAGGAGCCTGCCTGGCTGATCTGTCCTCCACCTTTACCCAGCTCAAACTTACAACTTGTTCTCCCAGTGCAGGAAGAACAGACCTTTTCCTCTGGAGGAAGAGCAGCTGTTTGAAACCCTGTCCACCAGGAACTATTCCGTTAGAAGCTGGGCTATTGCTTTCCTTTTTAACCAGAACATTTCTAAGAAAATAGCTGGAAGGAGGGGCGGATCTGTAGGTAAGGCAGTGGGCAGGTACCGAGGGCAGAGGGACTCACCGCTCGGCTCCTAAATACAATTTTTTGTGGGTCCAAACAGTCTGTCTCCATCCCGTCCTTCACCCAAACTTCTGAGCTTTTAGGCTCCTCAGGACACACCCTGCTGTACAGGCTCCATCTCCGTAACTCCTGTCATAACAGATCCCTATGGTAATCATCTATACAATTCTAATACAACTTCAAAATCATCTTCCTCTCCTACCCAGACGCTACCGATTTCCACAGAGAGCAATGAGACTCCTCTGCTTCATTTTTCCACCTCCTGCACAGTGCCACTTCCCTCTACTTTAGAAGGTATTTCTCACACTTGGTGGCAAATTGGGATTTGGATTAGGAGACTGAATTAGCTCTAGATTACTCTTCCTTCTCATTAAAGCTGCACTAGGCACATCAGAATTCCAAGCGATTTTGTGAGGTGGTTTTTTTAAATCACGAAGCTGTGGTTTCCATCCTGAAAGGACAGAACTTTTTATAAGCTCAGTGACGCAAGGTCAGACGCAACACAAGGGAAAATACCCTGTATCACACAGACACTTTTATCACATCCCTTAGGTACATTCCAACTCTCCGAACTAAAGCAATTTAAAAACTAGACAGAGTCACTACTTCATTTCCAGTCCTATTTCCCTGCCAGTCACAGGTCACGGTCATCCTTCTTCAGTTACACCCCGTGATGCACCCACCCATCTCAAGAAAACAAAGTCAAGTCTGAAATTCAGAAAAGCTGATCTGTATGATTGCAGTCAAAGGAGGAAAGCAGCACCATGGTAGCATGTTGCATCCGTGATTGAACAACGAAGAATTCAGTGCTGCTTTTTAAAAATTTAATTAAAATGAGTGATTTGGACACCCATGAAGCATTATTATTCTTTCTGCTTATCCCCAATTCAAAAAGGCGGCTCAGAGGAGCCTTTCTGAGGAGACACGACTTTTCCGAAAGTGCCCATTAATGCTGTTTGAACCGTGTTTTGGGGCAATAAAGCGTGGCCATGGGGCTGCATTCACTTTATCGCTAAATATGACAGCACGTCAGTCTGCCTGGGAGGAAAGCGGCAACAAAACGCAGACTTTATTTCTTTGGGAAAAGCATCCCAAAACCTTTCTCCCCAATAAGCAAGGCGAAATTTGGCAGGAAGCTTTGTTCTTGACCAAGAACTAACAAAATTTCATTCTAGAAGTTGACAGGAGGTGGACAGAGGACTTCCACAGATAGACAGAAGCATGTTTTTTCCCTCCCCTGAAACTGTACTGCAGAGCATGAGGCACTGGGGGGGTGCGGGTGAGGGGGTGCAGGGAAATAAACACCGGAGAAGCCTCTACATGTGATTCTGACTTTCCTTAGAAGAGAATTCAGGCTTCAGGCTCCAACGAGCCATGACTGCAGATTTGGATAAAAACTCGAGCCTGAAGTGATTTCGGCGCATCAGCACATCCCTCCAAGGCTGGAATCCGACAGATCTTCCTTTGAAGTGAATGACTTCAAGGCAACATCCCCCACCCATGTGATGGCTTGACCCTGTGCTCAGATGTCCTCCAGCATGAAAGACTTTAAGGTATTTGTAGTTGTAGGAAGAAGCAGAGAGAAATTTCAGCAGCTCCGAGGGAACAGATCAGTTCATGGCTGAAAGGTGACACCAAGCTGTCACCACGGCAGGCACCAGCTGGGCTGCCCATGAGGCACTCAAAGGTAAACAGAGCAAGTACCAGATCACCTCTGCCCCAGGACTTTATTTCAAAAGAAATCCAAGTTAACAGAGGAACTGGAACCCAACAAAAAGGCTTTTTTTAACGATAAAAATCATCTCCTTCCAGGCATTCATAGGATGTCTACATGGTGCCTATGACTCTGAAATCCTGAAAAATGCAGGTAATAATTTTTCTGGTTGCAATATGAAGCCTTTAATAACCTTTAATTTTCAGCCATCTACCTGAGGAAGACAAATAGATGCTGAACATTTTAGAACCTTGTATATACACAGCAAAATTACCTCCAGTTGCAGGAGTATCACTGAACTTTATTCCTCACACTATTAATCCCTTTAGACTTATAAAACATATTCCAAGAAAAATTTTGAAAGACCATGTTATTTAAAAAAACCCTTGGAAGTTTAACTGTTAGTCCCTATGGAAAACAGACCCCGGTTTTCAGTTCTGATGCTACACTGAAGATAGCCAGAAACAAAGGGGAAACTTTATAAAGCCAGAGGCTTTGTTTCAAGCCACCAGTTAAGTGAAGTTCAGGTGTTGCTCAAAAAAACCACCCAGGATTAAACAATCCCAATTGCAAGGAACTGTAAAATGTTGCATTCCTTGGAGTGCTGAATGTTAATTTTCTCCCACTTCACCTCCTGGCAGAGCTGCCTTGCCAGCTCCACTGCCTTTGTTGAAAGTTACTTGTCATACTGAGCAGACGGTCCCAGAAAAAAAATAAAAAGCCTGTGGTGGGAGCAGAGGTGTAGATCATCTCAGTCTGGTTTTTTTAGAGAACTCACAGTCACACTGGAGTTTTACCACAACAAATGATCTGCTTGTCTCTTCCTAGATGAGTACAAGAAGCACAGTAGAAAATTAAGCATCATTACTGAAAGCAGGGGGCTCTTCCCTGAAAAAAGCAGAGTGCTCTAGTTTTCCAGTACTGGTGAGGAAAATTCAGTAATTAATGATGCAAAATCTACTAAGAGATACGGCTTGAGATTCCTTAATTATCACATTGTGTTTGTGTATCGAGGAGTCCTCAGGTTGTGGGCCAGTTTACACTGCAGGAGGCTACAATACAAAAGCACTGAGGGGGAAGGCCAGAGATAGGATCTGCAAATTCTGTGGCTGAGCTGAACAACAATGCCAACAAAAAACCTCCAATAAAGCTGCAGCCCAAAGCTATTCGGCCCCTGCAGCTCCTTCTCCAGAACCAGGGAGGGAGCGAGCTACTGGGAAAAATGACTGGGTACACCTATGTATTATACAAAAGTTTAAGAAAGGGATGTTCTTGCAGGCGTGGAGAACAACTGCCAGCACAGCTGAGGACATCTCAACCAACTCCCTCCATCTCACTCCTTAAAAGTGTTCTTTTCTCCAAGGAAAGAGTTACTTCAGGAACACAAAAGATGGTGTGATGCACTTATGACTTCCATGAAGGCGTTGAAGTGGCTTTTCAGCTGTGCCTCTCCCTCTTCAATAAAACTGTCGTTTGCTTGGCACAGTGATTGTATCTTGTAATACTGCGAGACCAATGTATTTTTTGCTGTTGCCATGACAACTATGCTGTTAGGTCAGACCTAAAGCAGCAGCTGGCTTCTCCACTACCAGACCTGGAGAAGTACAGCTCTTAACCTTTTTCCCCTCTAAATACGCTGCCTGTATACCAAGATATTAGTAGCTTTAATTTAAAGAGAGAACGACAAACCACACGCCTTTTTCTGCTTCCCAGGAATCACGGCTACCACGAGGCTGGTAGCTCGAGTAACACAAACACAGCTTCCTCCAGTAGCTGTAGGAGCTCACATGATTTCAAGCATGCTGAAAAATCTTGTTTCCAAGTAAAAACGGGTATTAGCTGCTGGCATTAGTACAGCACACATAGCTTAATGACAGGGTGGAAAACACAGCCAAAGCTAATGAAAGCTTTGACAGGATACTAGAGCTGTGCCCAACAAAAACCGAAAACATTGTCCTCTGTATTTACTCTCTTTTGAAAAGAAAATCTGATGTATTTTCAAATTAAGGGCTTGAAAATAATAGAACTACTACGGAATAGCGTCTGTGGGAACAGACTAGTCTGAGCATAACACAGGCAGGGAAAAGGGCGAGAACGTTACATAAACACACCCCAGTTCTGCCACTGCAGCCCTCCAGGCAGAGGTAACCACCACATTTTACATGTTACCTTCACACTGCCTGACCAAGATTTCAAATGCAACAGAGATGACAGAAGGGGGGTGGGTGGGGGAGAATCTCTTCACAACTAAGACTTTTTTTTCAGTCATTCACACTTTATACTGTCCTATGAAGTGTTAAAATGGACATTTAAGAAGTAAACCATGGTATCTTGAGGAGATTACTCATTTAATAGAGAGCACTCACTTGCAGCTTCCTGACAACGCTATCACTACTGAGCCACGCACACACAGGCTGAGCCTTGTGGCCATTTACCTGTGACCAAGGGACTGAGCACTGCAAGTGTTTATTAAGGAGAAAAAAAACAATCTGCGATTCCACACCCAGCATCACTCCAGAAGTGCTGAGCCAGGAAAGCCCAGGAAGCGGGACTGCTAAGAGCTTGGAGCTACCTCACCAAACCCTAACTTGACAGTTAAGAAGAAACTAAAAAAACCAGACTATTAACTAAGTTCCTAACTAGCTATTAAAAGGAATTAAGTCCAGCTTGCTTAAAGAACTTTAGCTCTTCTCAGTTCATGCTGCTTATCATAGTCAGCTATTCCCCACCTTTGATAATACTAACATTTATATGAGTTGCATAAATTACAAACCACCATCACTACCAATAGCGGTTGTTCTGGAAAGCAATTTAAACGACTGGAAGTATCTTCTGCAAACCAGCTGCTCTCTTCCACCACTTACAAGGTGGCCAGGAGAAGTAAATACACATGAACAGAAAAACATTCAGGAAACACAAACTGATTTAATGAAAACTGAAAGGGGAAACCTACTGCAGGAATAAAAACTCTGGATACACAGCAATTACTAATCATGAAGCTGTTGATGATCTTGGAAAAGCATTTGGGAATTCATCACCATGTATTCAGCCTTGAATTCTGAGGGACAGGAAGGGAACAACCAAGTCCTTCAGCACCACTGCACATAAAACTGTACTACTTGATATATTTTTCCATGAACTTCTTGTGAAATTCTGATCGCAGAGTATCATTCACGAATCTTTTGTCCTTTTTCGATTCGTCTATTCCCTTGGCACAATTCTTGAAGACAACATCATCATCCCATCTGAAAACAAAAGATTTTTAACTTCAGTAAGCTTGTAAGAATTAAGTGCAATTTACAAAAATATATAAATGAAGTTTGGCCCTCCCATTTAAAGGTACTAGGAACAACTAGTCATTAGGATTAGATTTTAATCTTTAAGACAAAAGGATCTGTTTTTCTAATCCAAGCCATCTCCTAGATGGAGATGAGCTAGAAGCAAGATGAGCACCAGTAGTTTAAAGGTTATTTTACCTTAACAGAAAATAATGACCATTTGAACAGAGAAAAAAACCCCCTTGAATCTAATGGCCCTAATTTTAATAAACACAACAGTAACCGGAGTATCTGCAAGAACTGTATTCAGAAAAGAACTGTTATTTGTTATTTTAGTTAAACTAAAAAAAAAAAAAACAAAAAACCAATGAAGAAAAACCCAGACCAGCTAGATTTTAAAGGGGAGCATAACATCAAATTTCTCGAGGAACTTTGGTCCTGTTACTTTTCCTATCATGAACAATGTCATACAACCACCATTCTCAATCTCCCTTTCCCTCTTTTTCTGAGCACAAAGCAGCAGGATCATCTCCTCAGAGAAAAGCATGAGGCCATCGCTACATGCATCAGTATCCCAATTCTGCATCACACTGCTTGTGACAACATCTGAGGAAGGAAATAAAACCCACTGGCAGTGATGACATTTGGTTCAGATGACATTGTCATCACCGGCAGTGATGACATTTTCAGACTCTGTGTAACAAGCGGGAGCAAGAGGGTGGGTATCACAGCACAGACTGCACAGTACCTCCTCTTCACTTTGAAGTTTGCTTGAGGCTGTGCTGGGCCAGTAAGGCTCAGCAGTGGGTTACCACTCAGAATGTTCTCCATCCGAATTCTTTCTTCTTCGGCCTTCTGCTCTTGTTCCTGAGAACCAGAAATTAATACATTACTTTTCTGGGTCATTTTTCTCATCTAGCTGGTAGAAATAAACATTATTTAGCTGTGAACAGCCACACGGATAAAACAGTCATTCCTAGCTCAGACTTTTCAGCGTTTGAGACATATGTGAATAGAATAAGGATAGAAGCAGAGATACTCTAAAGAGCTTAACGTTGCTAATAAACTGTCAGTCCAGCGACACTCATATCTGCTCTGCTTCCATCAAATATTCAGTTAAGTTCTAGCTTTACCGTTTACATATTTATTATATTAAAAACTCTATACAGATTAAAGGACATTTTTATCCTCAGAGAGAGAATACATTATACAACATTCGTTAGGTGGAAGAAACCTTACAGCATGTTGAAACTTCTTTATCATCTTCAGCAGTGTACTGAAGACCAGCACCTACAGCTTCCCTAGGGACCAATTAAAGAGAATACTGAGAAATGTAAGGTGAAATGGAGCCATGGATGTCGTAAGACTATAGAGTTCCAGTATGAAGGATCAGAAAAATATTTCTTCTCCTTGTCCTATCAAAAGCACGTAACTCAGAAGCCTAAGTGAAGCACTGCACTAGTAGACTTCAGCGCCCATGCTTCCAAGCTGTATTCTTTAGTGACTTAAAAGGTTCATAGACTTCAAATGAATAAGCAATATTAATTTTACACCAACATATTTTCAACAACCTTTCAAATGCATTACAAGAATTGCTCTCTGATGAAAGTACCAGAAGGAAAAAAAAATTCTCTAATGTTGGTGACTAACTGGGTCTCCCCCTCCCTGTATGTTGAAGGATGGTCTAAACATATTCTAGTTTAAAAATGCACTCAAGTCTCCTTAGCACTGCAAAAGATTCAAATCATGGCTTTAAAAAAATCATATAAACTAAAGACAGAGAGTTCATAAGGCTTTTCTTCTTCCAAGCTGCAGAAAAGTCACAGCTGAGAACTGCCATGGGATCCAAGAGGAAATGCTTTTTCTCAATGATAGCATTTACAAGGTTTAAGTGCTCATCTTGCACACTGATGCTCGCCTGAGTTCTCTAGCTTCAGACATTTAATCACAAGCAACACACTAGTAAAACTAGCTACAATTTGCAGTGTTTTTCAGATGGACCGATCAGGTGTGTGGAATATTCTATGGAACACTCCAGCCCTCTTAAGACCAATGCCAACTTAACATACATGCAAATACCAGACAATGCAGGATCACTGGCAAAGTTTTTTTACCTTTCAAAATCTACTTGAGCTTTAGTTATGAAAAACATCTCCATTACACTGCTCCTATGAAGAAAATTTAGAACCAGATGCAATTAACTGCCAGTGGGATGGGAAAAGCTCCTCAAAAGGACATATTGATCAAAAGCACACAGAGCTGCAGGACAAGCCCTGTACTGCCCTGATCAAAACAGGTGTGTAGGCAAAACTTGCCCTCACTGCTGTATCCGTGGAGCTTTAAACACAAACTGCAGCAGATAAAAGTTATTAACACAAATAAACTCGAGTTTTGCATTTTCAAACATAGCTCCAAATGCAACATTTGCATTCCAACTTCAGTTGTTATCACCACGCCAGTAAATAAGGAAACAGACAGTGCAAGAATTTTCTATGGAACAGCAATTACCCCGCATCAGAAATACAAATTCAAATTATCCCTTTCTTTCCTCTGTGGATTACAGACAGTGAATGTATGCAGCTTCCTCTGCACACTAGGCCAACCTCTGGTTTACCATCTTCTTTCCCTGTAACACGGAGAAGCCAGCAGCAGTGAAATCTGCTGTCTGTGTCAGTGCTCCCACCAGCAGTGAAGCAGCCCCTGGACTGCTGCACAGCACATGCATGCAAAGCACGGGAGACACATTTTTTGAGACCACAAAAACTCCAGGACAGGTACAAGAAAAAAAAAAAAAAAAAAAAATCAGCCTTGTTTTTTCAGGTACCTCCTAAGAGGTGATCAGATTCTGTTTAAGACCATTAGGCAAATTTACAACAGGATGCAAGCATGAGAAGTGTCCTTTGACTGTCCAAAATGAGGTGGGCTCTGCATCATTAAACTTAATCTCTGACGCTCCATTAAAGGTGAGACTTTGAAACAACTAGTCCGGGACAAATCTTAAAAGCAAGTAAGAACGGAATGCTACAAACCAAAAATTCACACTGGACTATGCTCAGGAGAAGGCAGCACTAATAAGAGCATTGCAAGGAACTAATACTCCCCTGCTGAAAAATGTCTCTGTAGAGAGACCTTCTTCCAAGTGCTGTATGTGCAGACAGACACAGCAGCTCCCCATTTCAGAGCTGAACTCCAAGAAACTCTTCTCCAGGTGGCACGCAGAGCGTGGCACAGTCTTGCCCTTAAATTTTTAAGACATTAACCTTGGCCATGATCCAAGCACTGAACCTGCGCATCATGCACCACTTTATCTGGGGCACACAGAACTGGCTCATACTGGTTTTTTATGACGCATGAAAACGCATCCACACGCCACTGACAAATACAGAACTACAATGCGTTCCACACAGTGTTTCTTTGATGGTCAAAGGTCCACTGGAGTCAGTCAGCATCTTTTGGAGGGAAATTACAGTTCTTCCCTCCCTTCCCCCATTTCAGATTTAACCTCAACAGTTCCTACAGAAGTGATGGTGATGGTTCCAGTGTTCTCCACCACACATGAAGAGAAGTGAAAAGCATTCAGTCATTTGAATTGCAAACATTCAGAATCACTAGACAAAGATAAAGCAAATATTAAGAATCATTAAAAATATGCATGCAGTACCCTAGTGTTCTTATTACACATAGATGCACACTTAATTTTTCTATAGATAGATTTTTAAAAGGCACGTTGGGCATCATCCTAACTTATCTGCTTTACAAAACCCATGTAATAATCTTCAGCCTCAGCCGACAGAGTTTGCTTTCTGATAACGAGAAAAAGCATTATCAGACTGAAGTGATAAAATCTGGTGCTAGGAAAAAAAAGAAAATAAAAATCGAAATAACACTTTTAAGAAGTGTTACACTACAAGCAGTAGTACAAGACGAAGTAGGATTTAGCTCCAGATTAAGACACCTACAGCTAGACATCTGCTTGAGCTCACATCTCAGCAGAGATCTAGAGAATGCAGCGTGGAGTGAAGACAGCTCTTCTGCTAACGCTAAATTACACACACAGGAGACCAACCACGCTCCCGGCTCTACGGACTGCATCACCATGGAAGCTGATTACGTAACTTCAGCTAGAAATGCCAAGTTGTGGGGGTCAACGTACAACGGAATTCTGTCAAAAACTGCTAATTGCTATCAAAAACCTACACTGGCTCTAGTCAAGTACAACTCCAGAGAACTGGAGGACAGCAAAAACTGCACCATAAGGTGGTAGGGGCAATCTTGGGAAATTCAAATGATTACATTTTACTTTCGCACCTATTAAATTACTAAACACAATTATGAACAGAACGTTAACAAAAGTTGACAAATGTGTTTTATAGTGACAACAGTTACAGAAAACATCCATGAATCTTACTTTCAAACACCGATTTTCCATATTCCTG
>NW_010420125.1:896-13053 GCF_000710305.1 Buceros rhinoceros silvestris | reverse complement strand
CCTGCTGCAGAGCCCCTGGGCACTGTGTTGACCCTTCGCTGTTCTCAGCTCTGTTCACAAACAGAACTCTGCTGGTTTTTAGACCCGCAAAGGCAGAACAACTAGAAGTAGTAACAAACTACGTAAGCTTAATTTTGTCATTAAAGATCAACAGATTAGAGTCTGAAAGCAAACAGGGGACAGATTTGTTGAGTGAGGCATCACCAGTTTTAGTCACTTTACAAAGAAGACTTGGTGCGTGTAGTAATTTATTCATGGAATTGTTTAAAGCTGTTGGAGGGTGGATGAAATTTCAACATATTTGCTACCAATTTTAGGAAGCAGGGTAATTCTGAAGATCGGTCTTGAAGATTTTTTTGTATTATTTAGCCTCACTAAAACCTTCCAAGGACAATGTACTAAGTATTGTACCTTAGAGCCACGACATGGAGGAAACACTAGGTGTAACTCGCAGTGGCATGAAGTTGACATTTACACTTAAGCTAAGTTGTACATTTTGGCCAGAGCTGCAGAATCCCTTGTATCCAGCCAAAGAGGTTTTCATTATGTTTCAGAATTTTCCACATAAATCTTCCACTGCCCACTCCTCCACCTAAAGCCGGGACGCTCCAGTCGATGGAGCATGGGTTGTATCAAATCAAACAGACCAGACACAACCTTCATAGCTGTCTGAGCTTCATACCTCTGAGGCATGATCAAGCACAGCTGTCACAGAACGAGCAGCTTGGGTTGCTCCAAAGCCTACATTGCTCTTTTGTGTGGTGGAACAAAGGCTTATGAAGCTGAAACACTAAGGATACAAGCCCACAACAGAAGGAAAGCCTCGGGGGGGGGAAAACAGTACATCTGTATTCACTCCACCCTTTCTAAAATAGTGCCTCTGCCTGCTTTTCTGTTGAGCAGGACAAGGTATACCATTTTAGCAAAAAAAGCATGCTACAGACCATCCCCTTGCTACAGACAGCAGTGCTGTGATTTTCAATGGCAGCATGTTGCACCAACTGTCTGCAGAGATGAATCAGACACCGACCATGTTGTAACCACCGTGTTAGAGGCAGAGGCAATAGAACAGCAATATTACGGTGTGGACAATAAGGCAGGACTGGCGGAGGGAGCCCCATAGCCCGAGGAAGCAGATGGAGACGCTGCTATGCGAATCAAATCTCACAGCAAGCCCTCACTGCGCAACTGAGCTCACCATGTGGCATCACAGCTGGGGACAAAAAAAGTGGATGAAACTATGCTAACCTTGACTAAACAATTCCTTATCTTGCTGTAAGAGTAACAGTCCTTGGCATATTTGTTTCTGACCGCAAAGGAAAGAAAAAACATTCTTGTTAACATATTCTCTTTTTCGGTGTAGTTCCTACCCTTAGCACAGTGGAAGATTACTTTTACAGGAAGTGCTGAAACTCCCCAAATTATGCCACTGTACTAAAGTACGTTACCGTACTCTGGTTTTAGAGATGTTGAGTAGCTGAAAGAAATCCTGAAATACCCACATTTCACTGGGGTGTGTGTGGAGAAAAAAAAAAAAAAAAATCAGGTAGCCTGATTAAATGTTGTTTTTTTGAATGACAGACAAACTACGATGGCACTGCCTTTAGCAGCGGCGAACAAAACTTAATTCAGAGATCCACCCCGGTTATTTGCTCTTAGGCAAATTACTATCTCTATGCAATACAGCGATTCAAATAACTGATTGAACCGTCAAAAAATAAGAGCACAGAGTAATCACGACTGCAGTGTCTAAACACGGATTTGTTGTCATTTTGCCCACAAGGGAGGGGACATCATCGTTAGTTCTTGGCAAGGCATTACTAGCATGTCTCAAACATTTAATGAAGAAACATGCTCTGCCATCTGCTTTTGCCTCTTCACTGAAATTCTTTCTTAATCACTGGTTTGATATTCTAGTTTTAGTTGGACCCTTAAAATTTAAGTTAAAAGGTTAGAAAATTAATCATGATAGATACTAATGTTTTATTTGAAAGTTTATGACATTGCTAAAACACAGGACAGAGCCAAGATCTATTTTGACTACTGGTAAAATAGTATATTCAGTCATAGAGAAACATTCGGTGAAATAAAACCATTAAGAAAACAAACCAAAAACTTCAAGTCTGTTCTCAGATAAGCCTAAAATGACTGGATGTTAAAATAGCTTTGCTGGAACTGCACATGTACATTCAGCTGCTCACTAGCTTGAGGTTTGGTTTTAATTATTTCAGTTCACCTTGTAAGGAAGTGCTTGAAAATTAAAAAAATCAAGAGCACTGTAATGCTGAATTTGGAATACGGAAAAGTCTCCCTGAAATCTATCTGTGGACAGCTCACACAGACGGCAGACCTAACATTAGTACAGTTTTAGGCAGACTCAGAGTTATTCCACAGAAATGGCTTTCAAAATCAAAATTTCCTGGCCAGCTTAGTGGCTACAGAAACAACTTGAGATATAAAAAACGTGGAGAGTGTGAGAATTGTCAGGAGGACTCTCATGCCCAATCAGTTTTTAAAAAACATTCATAGTATTTATTAAATGTTGCTACAGAATTCAAGGGAATTTAAGCATTTTGAGAAGCTTTGACAGAAACTGCTTATTTAGTTGACAAACTATTTGCTTCATATATTACGAGGAAATATCAGTGTGACTGAGTTAGAACTTCTTAATGCCAGTATTTGTCGAAATTAAACTTCGAGGATTTCTGTGGAAATTGGTATTACCGTATATGGGAAGTTAACAAAGAGATGATGATCCAAAAAAAAGCATCTTCTTGTCATTTGTTTTTAACTGCTGTCTCACCAGCGATGGATTTTAAAAGGTGCAGTCTTCCCTTCATGGCAACTCAAATACTGGACACCAAAATGATGAAAAAACAATTAATAAAAATACAGTCTCAGAGGGAAGTCTCAGAAGTAACTGGACTAGCATTTTAATAAATCACAATAACTAAAGTATCAAGAAAAAAATTACATATGGCAGAACACTGGGATATGTTACTGCATTTTACCCACTTCATCTTGTTCAGACCCTGGCATGTTCCAGGAAGATGCAGAGACACGTTACTCATGCGTAACGCCACAGATGAAAAGGGAACAGGCATTCACTCCGCAGTGTCCCTGTGCCCTGCCGCTGGTTTAGCCATGCGGTCTACTATGGGCAGCAGCGTTTCAGCAGACAAACCACCCCGGCACGTGGGTTAGGACTAACAAGGCTTTACATAAGATGTTATCCTGAGGTAGCTGGATGACTGATAAAAGGTTACTTAGAAAATTAGGTTTCAATTACAGTTTGCAATACACACTCATACGAAATCCCATACAGCTAATGGGAAAAGGGATTTATATAAAATGGCTATAAAATGCTTTGCCAGTAACATCTGATTTCAAAACCATGGAAAAAAGGCATAATCCAAACAGATTTCACCCCTAAAGCCAACACACATAAGTGCTCATTCTTAAGGAGACCCTTACTCCTAAAGGCTCTTTCCAAGGCTCCACCCCACCTTGGTTCCCATCAACATAGTCTTAGCTTCCTACTCTCAAAAAACCCCAAGAAAATAAAATTCTGAGTAAAACACCCACTCCTTACTGAAGATTATAGAATCACAGAATGAGAAGAGACCTTTAAGACAGTCAAGTCCATCCTGCACTGCCAGAGTCCCTAAACCATGTCCCTCAGCACCACATCCCCATGGCTTTTAAATGCTTCCAGGGATGGGGACTGCACCCCCTCCCTGGGCAGCCTGTTCCAATGCTACACAACCCTCTGTGTAGAGAAGTTCTTCCTGATATCTAACCTAGATCTCCCTTGGCACAACTTAAGGCCATTTCCTCTCATCCTGTCACTTGTCACATGGAAGAAGAGACCAATCCCCCCCACCACCTCTCTACAACCTCCTTTCAGGTAGTTGTAGAGAGCAATAAGGTCTCCCCTCAGCCTCCTTTTCTCCAGGCTAAACAACTCCAGTTTCCTCAGATGCTCCTCATAAGACTTGCTCTCCAGACCCTTCACCAGCTTCATTGCCCTTCTCTGAACATGCTCCAGCACCTCAATGTCCTTCTTGAAGTGAGGGGCCCAAAACTGGACACAGTACTCAAGGTGTGGCCTAACCAGCACCAAGCACAAAGGGAAAATCACTCCCTACTCCTGCTGGCCACACTATTGCTGATACAAGCCAGGATCCCATTGGCCTTCTTGGCCACCCGGGCACACTGCTGGTTCATACTCAGCTGGCTGTCTACCAGCACCCCCAGGTCCTTTTCCACTGTGCAGCTTTCCAGCCACTCTTCCCCAAGCCTGTAACATTGCAGGGGGTTGTTGTGACCCAAGTGCAGGACCCAGCACTTGGCCTTGTTGAACTTCATACTATTGGCCTCAGCCCGTTGATCCAGTCTGTCCAGATCCCTCTGTAGAGCCTCCAACCTTCAAGCAGATCAACACACCCACCCAACTTGGTGTCATATGTGAACCTCCTGAGAATGCACTTGATCCCCTCCTCCAGATCATTGATAAAGATGTTGAAGAGGACAGGCCCCAATACTAAGCCCTGGGGGACATCACTGGTGACCAGCTGCCAGCGGGAATTGACTCCATTCACCAGAACTCTCTGGGCCTGGCCATCCAGCCAGTTTTTGATCCAGTGGAGAGTACACTCATCCAAGCCACAGGCAGCCAGTTTCTGCAGGAGAATACTGTGGGGAACGGTGCCAATTTGCCACCAACCAGTGAAAGGATGAACAGAGCAGGCAGTGAGTGTGCAATAGCGTGCACTATGGCAAATAAATAAATAACAGATAAGTGTGCATGAATTCATTATGCAGACAGCATTAGACATTACAAACCGTGCTTCTGGGGCAGGAGAACATCCATGAGGCAAGAATTAAAACCAGATCAGAGACAGCAAAGTAAAACAAGTGCCATACTAAACACTTCATAGTTTTTGGCACCCTCTAGTGACAAAATAGGAATTTCAGAGGTGAACAGAGAAGCACGCACTTGGATGTGCTGAGATTACTACCATTACTTTCCCAATGGAAATTTTCTACACCGAAATGTGACAAGTTTCTAGATGTATAATTTCAACTATCAGGCAAAGTGAAAAATCCGTACAGATCTAGGCTTTTCTTTGAGGCACCGTGCAAGGACTTGGAAGTGCAAGTCTTTTCTACATGTTGCTACCTCTAATGTGTAGTTTAGTTTCACACAAGAATACGTGGAAGAATTGTTTGTATTTTTAAGTCATTTTCATCATGTTACTACTGCAAAACATAATTCAATTCCTGTGAGACGTGCTTCAAATGCCCAGATAAAGAGATGAGAGACACTTTCAGATGCTGTCATGTACAAGACCACGCACAGGACAGACAGAGAATTAAGAATCAACAGCCTTCTACAACAAAATTTCTGTACCGAAGCAGCATGGCACAGCTTTTAGCCTTCCACAGCACCTCACTTCAGAATTCCTGAGCTCACTGGTTTACAGGCCTTGTGGATCCTAAAGGTAAACGTCTATATCGTTAGCCAAGAGTAGGCAAGCACTGCATCGCTGCTCACAGCAGTGAAAACATTATTCTCTCCTGGCTGTTCCCAGTGTCCACTAGATGCAACGCCCTGTTTGCTGCCAGCTGACCCTGCTGGAGAGGACACATGAAAAACACTAAACTGTAAGTGTGTGTGTTAAGGAAAGCTTATGAGTAGTTCAGAGAAACCAAAACATACACTTGTCACAGCAGCCTTTAATTAGCTTCCTGATGAGCAATTAGTATGTCTATTTACCGTGTTCCAAAAAACATCTCAGATTATTTTACACAAAGATGACAGGAGGCTTGGGGGTGGGTGGGTTGAATGGATTTTTTGTTTGTTTGCTTGCTTTGGTTTGGGGTTTTTTGTGGGTTTTTTGGGTTTTTTTACTACTATTGGAGAATCTACTTATAGAAAACTACTCAAACTGAAGAGTGCAACATTTTTCAAAAGCACTAAAACAATTTAATCCCTACTCTAAAAGAGAAAGTGCTTACTAACAGCATTGGAGGGAACGCTGCACATATCCACCTCTTCTGTTGCAGCACCAAGAGGCAGGGCAGTTCGGCAGCACAGATTAAATACCTGGACTCTAAACTCTGTAGCAATACGACGTTAGAGCCAGTTCAGCTCATCCTAAGTCCTGAGCAGTCTGACAACACAGGCTATCCCCAGAAGCAGTCCCTAGAATTCCATTCATCAGTCAGGGATTTTGCTAATGCACTCCATTCCAACCACCTCTCTTACACAAGGAGGTGTGGAAGCCAATGGCATAGGATTTGATCCTGCTCATGGGAAAAGAATCTCTAACTCCAGAGACTTCCCTTCCCTTTCGAGGGCAGAACATGGTGTTTCTGTCTGCAGAGAGAGATTACAGAAGGGTACGAAGGCTACATATGAGCTGACTTTCCAAGTTCTGAAAAGCTGATTGTATTATTATTCATCTTTGTGAGACGTTTTTCAAATAGACTTGCCTGTGTATAATCACGTGAAAATAGTTCTGGCCTTATACTGACAACTGGTGCTCCTTGCCTAGGCAACACAGCACCAATGCTGTGGAACAGCAACTACTGTATAAAACTTGTAGCCGTACGAAAAAGCACGCATTTTTATTTCATAAATAAAATTGTATTTCTTATTTCATAACAGCTTGTTAACAAAATTACACTGGACAGCACGTAGCTCACTAATGCTACTATACAGTTTGGTATGATAACCGTCTTCAGAGAAGGACTTGCATATGAAAAGCAAGGTTATCTCAACTCACTGCCTCCTCAAAGTGTTGGGAAAGTGAGAAAAATGGTTTAGTGAGTAAAAAGTTCAGTATGTCTACTAAAGAAAAAGAATCCTGCCAATGATTATTAGATAGAAGAACAAATCCAGCATACCTGAGAAGAGTTTTGAAGGGCACTTACTTTGTTTACCAGTTTTCACTCATCCTAAGTACTTCAGGCACAGCAGTTTTAATAAACACTAGTTAACTCTTTAATGGGGGAGATTTTACCTTTCGAGCCTGTTCCTCAGCTCGTTCTTTCTTGATTTTTTCCAGTTCAGCCAGAAGTGCTGCAGTGTCATCATCATCACTGTCTTCCAAGTCCTCATCTTCATCATCTTCCTAGTAGGAACAAATGGAAACAAGGAGCAGCTCGTTCAATTCATTTAATAACAACAGCCCAGCTAAAGCTGCAATTCACTGCTGGCTGATTTAGGAAGCATTTGGGTGCTTGTAGCAGCAGCAAGTACAATACGAACGCTATTTGCTCTTGTAGAATAAAACCAAGACAAAAATACGTTTGAGCTTTCTGGATGACTGCAATTAATTTTTATAAGTCAGATACTGTGTAGCTGACAGGTTCTAGAGAACAGCTGTCCTCAATCACTGTCTAATCATTACAACCTAAGTCACTGTAACAGCGTGCCTAAATACCCAGCCAATATTGCTGGGACCAATGTAACGGGATTAAAACCCCTGGAGTTTACTGTCAAGCCTTAGACCGAACTAGACGTCAGCATGAGGAGAGAAGCCAACAGCAAGAACCCACTGCTCTTGCAGTCTGTGTCTCAACAGTTCTACCTTTGGGGAATTCTAACTGACATAGTAGTTGACTGAGCCTAAAAAGTCACCCACTGTCCATACTTTAAGTGGTATTTTTAGTTCCCTACTTTTTGTCTGCTAGCCAAGGATACCATTACAGCAAGGACCAGAATCCTCTGAACTGCTCTTAACTTCCACCACAGCAGAGTAAATATAAAAGGAAGGTATGTTGGAACCTATCTTCAATTTTTAGCTGACCTAAAAGTACACATTCTATTAACAGCAAATCCTGACGGCAGGACAACAAAAGCAAACAAGTCAGAAAAAAGATACATACATCAGTAAGAGGATCATCTGCATCAAGATTTGCTGCAGGAATCTGGTCTAGCCGAGGCTTCTTAGACACAGAAGATGAAGTTGTGTGTTCTACGGCATAAGATTTAAAAAGCCAAGTGACTAAGTAATTTTATTTAACAACATCTAATGTCAGAAAGCAAAAATCTTCAGAAACAATTTGTCTTGCATTAGAGTAGGAGATACAGGCTTGTGCTTAGTTTTCCCCTCACTTTTCAGTCTTAATGCCCATGCTAACTCCTCCCCTGCACGTATCCTCAAGGGAAGCAAAAAACCGTACAATGTGGCCTCAAGAAGCTTTTTTAAGTCAGTAGTTCATGAAGAAAGAACAGCAGAAGAACAAGGTGTAGAGAAATATCCTTATTCTATAAATCCAATAGCAGCGTTCCCCTTGAGGGCCACTCCAAAGCATTATTACCTTTGGCTAGTTTGGTCCAAACCACATCTGCTTTCGTCTGTGAATTTGAAAGCCCCACAACACTTCACATCTAAACCTAAAGTACATAAATTCTGTCAAGCTTAATATTGAGTATTTTTCAAACAACCCCGCTGATTTTCATTTCAGTTATCACTTCACTGTATCTGAACAGAATCGCATGCTTTAAAATGGATTTATTGTTACACTGGTGCTGTAACACTAGAGGATGAGCCATTCCCCTTCTTCCTGTCTCGCTTGTCCAAGTACAAAAAGAAAGTTCTTTATCAGCTGTACATACTTCTTGCCAATTCATTACAATCACACTGTATCAGCTGGCCTGCACGACAGCCTACGCTATTCTACTGGCTGCCCTAGATTTCTGCTAGGATGAAGCCTGCTTGAAGCCAGCGGACATTCCCTTGCAGGTCAACAGCTCTGAACTATCCGACCAATACCCTGAATTCTACTCTCATGACATGCTGTCTGCAACCTTTTTACACCACCAAGCTTCATGCAAGAACAATACCACACGAAAGTATTAAGGTTTTTGTTTATTTGGTTTTACCTCTGGTTGGTCTGTCTCTGTTCTTTTCTCTTGCAGCCACCCGCTCTCTCTCCTCCAGCTCCCTTCTGAAATCACGGTTACGCACCTCTTCAGGAGCATCCTGAGTGGCCTGTCTAAAACAACATGGGGGTGGGAGGAATACTGAAGGTGACACTCTGCAGCTGGGAGCAATTTTTTCAAGAAGGCCTGTAAGTCTTGGGGTGAACAGGTAAGTATAGAGAACAGGAACTGGGTACCAGGTAGACATACGTTTGTTTGTTCTCACTTCATCAGCCCCCTTCTCTGCATGCACTACCCACACACAGACATGCAATGTCACACACAGCTTCTTCCAGTGGCTCTGAAATGAACTGAAAGACCCTACAGAAATCCCTACAGAAACCAGGATGACTACATCTACCTTTTTAAGCTAGATTTAAATCTTCTCTTCTCCAGCAGTCCAAGCCCAGTGTTCTAGCAGGCATCCACAAGCAATATGGTCAACCCTCCTCATCGTTTCATCATACAAAGTTGCTGCTGCAAACCCCGTCTCTAAGGCTTACATGTAAGACCAAGATTGAACATACTTTTCATAAACCTCTTCCCCTCTAAGAGACATACCAGATAATCTCCCATGACCATGAAAAAATAAAAGTTGGGAGAACAGGCAAAGCGCTTGCTTTAGTGAACATACTGCAAACATTGTTTTTTATAAATCACTGGCCAAAAGCAACAGACTATTTGAGTCACACTAAGTTCCACCTAGACAGTGCCGAATTTTCTGTGGAAATTTTGAAAAGAACTAATGAATAAAAACAAGCAGTGATTCCTTTCACCTTTCTGTGAACCCAGTGCTGGAAATAAGAGTGCCTGGAAGAAACCCAGACTTGAGCCATTATAAATACACCGTGTGCGCAGCCTGCCTTTATGATGAAGTATTTCATTTGCTTTTGTAATTAAAAACCTGAACTTGGAATCCCTGATATAGCTGCAAAACCTCCCCAAACCCCTGTGTCATTCAAGCAAACACGACTGGGACTGAAACACTGAACTTCTCCTGCAATAATGCAGTCCTGGCAATCTAACAAAGACAACTCTGTATTAGGTATTTGGGAGAAAGAACAGGAGACACTTAATGCCCTCTCCATCTCTTTCTCATGCACACAGGAGGATTAGTTAAAACATACATTGTATATTCTTGTACATATTTGTCCCCACGCTCTTCTGCTAAAGCAACAGACTGGTGTTCCAAACACTGCTTTTGTTTAAAGAAACAAACCACCAGCAATGTTTCCCCTAACAACAAAAAGCATCTGACAGCACCTTTTATGCTGTTGATTTTGGTATTCTCCAAAACACTCCAACTCCCTTATCCATATGTAAGAACCAAAGGGGCAGGAGGGAAAAGGTGAAAGAGTAAACATCTGCACAAGTGTAAAACCTTAACAGTCATTTCACTGGCAGGAGTGACATCAGCAAGATAAAAAGAACATATTTAGGCTGCCACATTTCATTTGAATTCTAGTTATCTGTATCACACTGATTCCAGATTCCATTTAGTTTCTGAAAACAATAATGAAGCCTTATTATGTATTTCAAACAGAGGAAAATATTCCTAAGATCTTATTATCCTTCTCACTGATTAAAGCAATTTTCTCTCCCAGGACTTGCATGAACCACCTATAGTGGAAGAGCATCAGCTCTTCCAAGACATACGACTGCCTGAGTGCTATTCCATGATTTCCCTGCCTCCTCTTCATGTCCTTCATGTCCTTTCCAAGCGGAACTTTGCCGAATACACGATGCGGTTTTCCTGCTTTTAAGACGTGCTCAACTTCGCTCCTCTTATCCCATCCTGCTCTACAAGTGACAGCAACCTCCATGGCTCCGTCCCAGTGACAACTTTCCACCTCACTGCCCAAAACACTTGGTCTCCGAAGCTCACCACCTTCTGATGACTCCCTTCCATAAGTAGTAATAAATAACACTAAAATTAAACCTCTCCAATCACCTGCAAGCATTCGATCTCCCAGGCACTGCTGCAGGATCTCTGGCGCTAGCTCAGTGCCAAGCACATCAACACCTACTGCGAAAATTTCAGAGTACCACTCATAACAAAAAAAAAATCATTCCCAGCCTGTTTTGCCGTTAAGACCAAAAAACCCAGTACTAACCTGTATTTGATTTTAGTATGGGAAGGAAGGTCTCTGCTGGAATATTGTTTGGATAGCTGACTTAAGTCTCCTTCACCTTTTCCTCTTCCTCCTCTTGCAGGTTCAAATGTTGGCCTTGCTGCTGTCGTCATTTTAACTACTACAGAACCAATGGATAAAGACAGTTGTTACTACAACTTACAGCACAGCTCATCCACCAGAAGCTACTTTGTACCTGGAACTGTAGAAGCAAAGACGAATCCCACTACAGAATACCAGATATCACTCAGCTCACAAACCTCGAAACTTAAGGAGCCTTTTAGGAACAGAAGCTATTCAGATTTTCAAAATAAAGCCTTTTCCAACATGCTTGCAAGATGACACACAGGCTCTAACAAGAATACCAAGCTACATTTGTACACAAAACTGGCCAGGAGCTGATCTCCTATCCTTAAGGCAAGCGGCACAGCCTTGCAACTAAACCTCTTCCCCTCCTGAAAAATGACAGCCTAAAACACCTGCCTTCTGGGAGGCTTAATTAATCCCCAAAGCGTCTCTAGGTGTCATCATCAGACACGATAATTGAATACTGATGAAGCACATGCAACCTGAACACTCCATCCCTCATCACGGCCCTGTTCGGTTCTCTAGTACAGGCCCAGCACCATTATTAGCGCTGCAGCACTGTTCGGGATCAACCAACACAGAGCTCCAGCTGGCCAGCAGCTCCTTCCGAAGGGCAAGGGTTAACGTTTCCCTGGCAGCACAAGGCCAATAGCTTTACCCTTATGTCAATAAGGTGCAATTAAAAAAGCTCAGGCAAATGCAAAAGTTTTCACCAACCCTCACTTGGAAACTGCAGGAACGCGTGTATCACCAGCATGTCCTAAAAAATGAACTAGCTAATGCCCCAAATCACCATCAACTCTTCCCTGGCAAAGAAGAGAAACAGACTGTGGCCAGCCGCAGCCACACAGACACCCTGTCAGCATGCACTGCGTTCAGCGCGGCCGGGCAGGAGTGGGAGACCCTGCAACCCCAAACCGCTGTGCCAAGAGTTTAAGACGGTTAAGTAATGCCAAAACATCCCGCGTGCTCAACCAGTGCAACCCTAAATCCCGTGTCTGAG
>NW_010420125.1:0-825 GCF_000710305.1 Buceros rhinoceros silvestris | reverse complement strand
CAATGCCAAAACATCCCGCGTGATCAACCAGCGCCATCATAAATCCAGTGTCTGAGACTGTGCTCACTCCTGCTTCACCAAGACACGCACATCCACTAACCACAGACGAAAGATATGTAAGACACACGAGAGAGACATCTGGGCACCAGTCTTCCCAGCCAGAAGGTTGGGTGTTAAAGGATGAAAAGAGGCATATTAAAGAATATTTAAAAGCATGTTTTTGTGATACACAAACGAAAGTAATTTATGCTCTGCTGGCATTATTTATTTTTTCACTTTTAATGAGATCACGAAATACATGACTTCAACGTTAAAACAATAAAATATTTTGTCGCTCAAGGTAACATCCTATCAGGCTGAACACATTAGCTGCCACTGAACTATTACCCAGAAAATGAAATTAACAGACAGAAGCACCTTTAAAAAGAAGTGAGACAGTAACTGGCCTTGGCCTGTCAGCCAAAGATTGCTGATGCTTTTCAGTGATGCTGTGCAAGTCAGCTGGAGCTCAGCAAGACATTTTAGCTCTGTCTTGGCACGGGCTCTGCCAGACCTACGATCCAAGAAAGTCACTTGCTCTCAGACCTTATCTGTGCTAATTACATGTAACAGGGAGACCCACGAATTCAGGTGAAGAGCCAGATCCAATGCGGCTGCATAGTTTTATTAACAAATCCCCTGGAACTTGTTCCTGCTTCTCTTCAGTCAGTTTGTCTTTGGCTGGGACTTAAAGGACCCAAACTGAGCCCGAAACCACTCCGGACCCCCACGCTGACCTCTCGGCTCTCAGAAATACAGCCCCGGAGAAGCCTCTTCAGCGCCACG
>NW_010420124.1:508-18382 GCF_000710305.1 Buceros rhinoceros silvestris | reverse complement strand
GGGTTTTTTGGGGGGTGGGGGGAGGGGAGGGGGAAGTGGGGGTAGAAGGGGATGTCACACAGCCAAATCCTGCAACAGAAGCCATGAAAATTAACCAGTTTTAAACTGCTTTCCTTCATCACCGTTCAAAAAGGATCCGAAGCGCCATTATTTTCTTTCAAATAAGCATCTTCCTTGAAGACTCTCAGCTTCCATTTGGTCTTGAGTTGCATGTAATTGCATATATTGCATAATTCTACTGGCCAAGTAACATCCTTTCTCTATGACACTTCAGATATGTCTGATAACTTTAAGTAGAAATAAAAATACTAGAACTGGTTCTTTGGCACAGTACAGAAGTTGATAGCATCTTTTATTTGGATTGACTGCAATCCTAACAAAGAATTTCCTTTATTTGGAGCAAGGGGGACAGGATGGGACTTGCCTCTGTTTCACAACCAAGTAGATTAAATGAATGTCCCTTTATGGATTTCAAGTGTCTTCCATTTGTAATTTACTGGATGTCTTCAGTACTGATTCCATTTTCACTTGAATTATCATAGCTCAATCTCTCCTGCATACAAGGTAATCATCAGTATAGCAGTAAACCCCGTTAGTAAACCAGCATTCTGAATAAGGAAGAACGTGAGATCCATCTTTCTTCCTGTCACTTTCTCTCGCAGCATATCATTCATCTCCGGGAACTGAAAAAAAAGGGATATTTTTAGGTAAGTATTGCCATCTTGTGGTAGCGTGCATAATGTAAGGCATTAGGAACTGAATCACATTGCTGCTTTGGACTGAATATTAGAACTAAGAGAGGGTGAAGGCAGTCACAGGAACAAGTCACCCTAATTACCCTGAAAAACCACTTCACTTCACCATGGATGGTAAAATGAAACAGTGTTTTGTTCCTCTCTATTGCGATTTCACCTGGTTGTGCCTCATGCAAATTTCCTGGGTTTGATTCCAGCAGTCTCCCAGGATCCGACTGTGGCTAGGAGTAGCTGCCCTTGTATTGCTAAATGTTGTGTTCCTTCCTTCACTAGTATAAACAGGAAATGTTCAGGAAATGAAATTTTAGGATTCTTCTGCTTTATCTATAAGCAAATGAAATGAAGGTGAAAACACAGACAACCCCTCAGAAATAAGAAACCTGTTACAAATAGAAGGTCTGGTGGGCTGATGATGAGGTAGTAGTAAAGCAAGGAAGAAAGAAGAATGTTGTGAAACTGGTGGTAACATGCAATATTACATGACAGTGCAATGAGGGATTCTTCATTCTGTTACGTGCATCTTAATGGAAACATAATAGCAAAGGATGACTGATCTGCTGTTAACTGCATAAACAAAGATACTTCCTCTGAGAGCCAACGGAGGTGATGGCAGTTGAGCAACGGTGATAAAGTCCCCTGTACGGGGTGATTCAGGGGATGTGCTTGCTGCAGATAAAGTCAGCTGCAGTGGATTTTGATAAACATAATCAAATAAGCTTTAAGCTCTTCTCCTGTTGTGCTGAGAGTAGTATAGCCAAAATATAATGAAGACTGTTTATTTCAGTGTGTGTTTCGAAACCTTCAGGCTAGGTGACTCAGAGGCTGTATCTTTCTTTGATCTCACAAGGTAAAAACAGCCATTGAAGGTAACGCAACTCTTGAAAAACAGACTGAGGTTAAGTGGGAAGTGGCTAAACCTTCCCAGAAATCATTCCAGAGCTCTATAATCCTCTTGCACAAGAGGCAAAGACAACAAACCAGATCAGCTTCATGCCATACCGCAAGGCTCATTTGTGCACACACCTCTGTGTACATATTCTCACATGCCCACAGCCTCACCACACAGTGGTCTTACTGGCAGAGGCTGGACTATGCCAGTGCTGAAGGAAAAAAGAACAGCAAAGAGAAAGAAGGAAGAAACAATATTCTAGTTAATCCTACCTGCTTCTGGACAAGAAAACCAGAAGTGTATGAAAATCGTAACAGAAAGCGGAAAGCCAGTTCTCTGTACAGAGCACTTGGATACCCTATATCAGACTTTTCAGGGGGAAGAAAGATTCAGATAGGTAACTGATACAATCCAAAAACCTAGAAAAACAGAGGGAGAGTTGAGGATGGGGGAGAAACAGAGAGAACAGGACAAGAGGAACAAAGAAAAGAATGTTACCTACTTTGATGGTTTTCATTACAAATTTAAGTTGAGCCACGCTAAATTTATGCCATGAGTTTTACACATCGTTGTTGAGTACACTACTAATCATTATGTAAGGGTGAAACAAAGTGAAGAGCATTAGCAATTAAGGTACTACAAACTTGTAAAATAAACCATTTATATTGTTTACTTAATTATAACATTATTACTTATTAAATCCTACGTTATTACCTAACTATAACAGTATGTAATGAAATAGTCACTATAGCTATATGTCAGTTCTTAAACACAAACAGAACCAAAACTGTGGCCGCAAATCTTTTCAAACTCAGGCCTCCCTCTTCCAGTTCTACACTCAAATGGATTCTCGTTGTGGCAGGTATAAATACCTTTGCAGATACACTTGTTCTTACAACACTGAATTAAACATAATAAAAC
Source organism: Buceros rhinoceros silvestris (assembly GCF_000710305.1). Classification (NCBI taxonomy): domain Eukaryota; kingdom Metazoa; phylum Chordata; class Aves; order Bucerotiformes; family Bucerotidae; genus Buceros; species Buceros rhinoceros. The sequence goes on along the minus strand of NW_010420124.1, from coordinate 15,817 downwards.
TTAAAAATCTTGAAAGATCACTCTCATTTTGAGGTAAAACATCATCATAAGAGTAAATTATGGAATATTCTGACTGCTTGTGAATCCAGATTTTATTTCCCAGTCTAAATCTGATCTGGATCTTAGCACAATTTCTTTGGCTTCCAGCACACTTTAAAAAATAAATGATAGACAGACTGTTTTCAATAGAATTCAGCAAATTTTTTAGCCTGAACCAAGAAACTGGGGTTGGCACTGTTTAATTTTGAGTTGAATGAAAGGTGTTGTATAATTACAGTGGTAATTCTGAGGTTGTCTTGGTGAAAATCCTGACTTAAATTCTATTCTGTTTAAATTAAAGATTTAGTTTCATTTTACCTTTTTTATGCTTTTCTTTCAAAATATGGTTTAAATAGACAAATGAACCTTTTAAAAATAAGATTAGATACTGCACCACTTTAAAATTCTAAAACAAAATACTGATACGCTTTTTACTCTTTGATGAAACCATTCCAAATTCATGAAAAGCTTGTCTCTCTCTATAACTCCTGTTCAGCAATAATCTGATCAGCCCCGTTATGAAGTGAAAGGCTTTCATGTTCCATGAATAAGCATAATGATTGGTGTACCCCCATAAAGGGTATAACTGATAACTTAATGTATTATAATAAAGTAGATGACAGCGGCATGAGGACAAAATACTAAATTCTATAATTCTACCGCAGAGACTTAGTGCAGTCTTTGTTTTTTTGCAGAAGAATAAATAACTGGAAAAGAAAGTCTATCTCACCATATCTGCCAGAGAGATGTACAGGAACATTCCACCGGCTACGGCAAAGATGATATTAGGAGCAAAGTTGTTGCCTACTAATATACCAAAAGCCAACCCAATGTAACAGGAACATGCAGACATAAAGTTGAAAAACAGAGCCTGCCGAGTACTCATTCCTGCATTAAGCAAGATGACAAAATCCCCTAAAGAGAAGGGAAAAAAAGAGAAAACATCATCTTCAGAAAACGATATTGTGATTATTTTCCGATTTCAAAGGAAGGTTGAAACGTGATTTGTGTAAAAATTGCAACTCCCTTTTGTTCATTCAAGTAAATGATGAGCATTTCCTTTCAATACTACAGTAACTAAAATATTCTAGAGCAAGTACGTGATGGACAATTGAGATAAGTGCACAGGAACACAGGACTACCTGTAATGATTTTTTAAAAAAATAATTAATACAATAGTGTATGCATTGCAGCATATATGAACAGGGCAATTAATACCTTTATAATACACATTCCCAGTTTCCACCACCTGCACTCGGGAATTTCCTGTGCTAGCAGCGTATTTTGGTCCTTGGGAAGTTTCTGATTAATACTTTTTCCATTAATTTGTCTAAACTTTCTTTCAATCTGTGCCAACTTTTGGCCAGCACAATCTCCTACAACAGTGATTTCCACAATAAACTACACGTTTAATGAAGTTCCTTACCCAGTTCATGAGGAAACTCTTCACACAAAATGGCTATGGAGGTACTAAGCCCTTGAAGCAGAGACAAAGTGAAGGAAGCTCCAATAGCCAAACCATCTATAAAATTATGTACGGCATCACTCAGAGTCACCATCCAAGCAATGGTTCCAATTTTTGACAGTGGACGCTCGTTAAGACATTTGCATAAGCCGCCTTGGTTGGATTCTTCCTGGAAAAAAGTAACACAATAAAGCAATTACATAGAAATCTAAATAAAGAAGCCAACAAACCACATTTAATGAACGCCAAGTATCAACTAAAGCATACGGAGACCAAAATGCTTGGTGCAAGAAGCAAAAGGCACAGGTAGCAGCATCTTTATTTCCTACCTAAACTACAGCTGAACCAGTTACATACTGCCAATACATTACACTCTTGAGAGACATGCTTAGCTGTCACAGTAACAGATGGGTACATGTGAACACAGACACACATCCAGATACTCCATAAACTTCGTTTCCCATTTTGGGCAATGATAGTCAAATCCAGCCATTCAAATTACTTTCTACAAAGTGTATGTGTAATAAAAATAGCGGTGGGTAATTCTGACTGTGTGAGTTGGAGGCTTAGAGCATGAAAACAACAGGCTAATAAAAAACTGCAATGCACATACACATCAGGGATCTCAATAATTCGTCCCAAACGTGGGAGTAATTCATACATGCAGTGCCATGCAATAATGAAAAACCTGAAGCAGATAAGAGGAACTGTCATTTTAGTTGGAAGCACAAACTAAGCTCCCCTAAAAAATTCCTGATGATGCGTTCTGATAAATTCCAGTACACACATACACTGTAGTTATGTAATATTTGCAAGCATTATAGTATTTCCCACCCTGAAAAAAAAATGCATATAAGACATTAACCAGGCTTACTTACTGGAATACATAACCAGTAATATATACATCTGTGTACCCACAGACATATTTATACACCTCTCCTCCTCTTGTGGGAGAAGGGTGTAAAGGAACACTTCTTCCTCCTTATGAAAAGGTCACAAATTATTCCAAGAAATTTTCCTTAGTTATTAAAAAGAACATTGCAAATTGCTTTAGCCATATCAAAACCAAATGCTATCAGGCAACTGAATTTTGAACTACATGGAAATATAATGATTAATAAATTCTTACAGAAACTTTGATGACCGAATAGTAAGGTCTGTCTCATGATATGCTCAAAGACTCTTATATGACATACTACATCCTTGTACGTAGAGCTGCCTTGGGACTGGGCAAAAGTTCAGGATTTCTGAGTCATCTGTTGCACTACTTGGAACTCGTAGCTAATAAAACCTGGGTTAAGTAGTGCCGCAACTGCCGTAAAGCACACTTACAGCTCCTACTCAATGCATAGGAAGTCCTGAAATTATAATTTCATGATGTGAAAATAAGCAATAGTATAAAAAAAAAAAAAATTGAGTTTCCCAGCCAACTCAAACACATAGGTTTTAGACTTGCCTTCGATTTTGCCTTCAGTTTTGGGAGGTTTTCCTCTCAACATTTAATCTAACACACAAGCAATGCCACTCATATTTTGGGGATGATTAATTTTGTACTTGTACTAATTATTTTTTAAGATGGGATCACTTATGAGTAACAGACCTCTTAATCCACAAAGGCAACTTGAACTTCACTTTAAAAAAGAAATATTACAAAGCAAGCCACATAAAATACATAACGCAGGTAACTGGAAGTAAAAAGAAACATGAATATGAGAAAACCCAAATACAATTAGAGAAGCTCGTCCATCTATTCATCTATCTCCTTGGATGGAAGCTCCATTCCCCTATTTTTTTTTTCTGTTCCCTGGCAACCATCCTTCAAGTCGCCTAACAACTGATGGAGGCATTGTTTTGTAGATCATCCCGATTTCCACCCAAAGTATACCATCTTTCTTAGGCATGTTTCTAGTTTCACTGAGGAAAGGGGGTTGAGAAAATGCACAGATTTTCATTTTGAATAATTCACATTCATTTTTCTACTAAAAAAGAACATTGCTCTTTTGGAAACCACACATACACACACATACACAAAAAAAAACCAAACCCAGCAACAAGTATTTTCTGATAAAACAACAATATTAATCTCAGGAGACAGTATTTTGAAAAGGTATATTACTGAGTTCTGTTCAACTTCAGAAAGATGTGTGGTGGGGTTTTTATTCTGTAAAAACTGTCTATTAGAAAAAAATTCTCAATTCAAACAAAGCGTCTCCATAATTGGTTTTATGAAGAGTTTATGAGCAATGAAAATAGTGAGCAAATAACAAAAATGTGCAAAAATTTCACTTGTATATACTTGCTGATGTTTATTCCCATCAAAGCACATTTGGTTTTATGTGGGAACCATGTCTGTGCCTACAGTTTTCTGTAGGGGCGTAACTGGCTTAGCCATAGAACTAAGTAAAGGACCCATTTTCTGGTACCAGTTGCACACCCGCAAATTCCAATGACAGTCCAAAGCATTGCACACGTAAGACAAACAAAAATCTGGTCTGAAGATTTTTTTTGGTTGAAATAAATAATTTACAAATATACAGACAGTTTTCTCCCTGTGTACAAAGAAAATGAACATTGAGTAAGAAGATGCTATTAAGAATTAGCTGTTGAAGTCATCAAGAATGGAAGTGACTCTAGAAATGTGCAGAGGTTTGGGTTGTTTTATCTATGTACTTTTTTTTAATAATTGCAATTAATTTAGAAGAATAGTTGATTTACTTTTAAAAATTACTTTCTGGATCCAATCTTTTGAAACACATAAAGAACTGTAGTTTAAAAATTAGGAACTGGTTTTTGAGAGGCTTCTGTAATATATATACAGCTATCTGCGTTTATTGCGTAGCTTTGAATTATCGTAATTCTTGCCTGTGATCTCTTTTAAATAGTGTCTTGACTCCTGTAAATTATACCAAGAACTACAACATTGCTTGTCTGGGTTTACACTCTGAACTTTACTAGATTGTGTTTTGATAGAAGTACATATTAATACATATTTTTAATGTTTAAGATATTGTAGACTACTGACAAATTTATTCTACAAATATATAGGATTCCAAGGCAAAAAACCAAACGATGTCTGCCTCTGCTGGACTGTTCCCAATTTGTCATGATAGTTCAGCAGTCATCACAGAAGAGATGCCAGCTAAGGAGTTCTGTCCAGCCCAGCTGGACTATCACATCTGACTTTTTTTATTAATTCGTGCAGTTCTGTATTATTTTTATCTCCACAATTTATGGTAAACCAACGACATCCTTGGTATTTTTGCTCTTCTGAACATGACTTTTTCTTTAAAAGTAACAGCTTCTCCTTTGTTCTCCAAATTAAGAAATTATACAGAGACTCTCTTATTTTATCCTGTGATATCTCATCAGATTACTATTGCTATTTCTAATGCAGCTCTGATTCCCTCAGACTTGAGCCAGACATGTCCTTCTGGATTGTTGGAAGCACCCACAGGACCAAAAAGAAATCCTGACACATCTCCAAGGTGTAAATAAAGACCGCTATAAAGTTTTGTTATATTCAGCAATTTGTTTCTGAAACAACTCTTCTTCAAAGTCACCGTTGTCAAGCCTTATACTTTTAATGCATAGTAGATGCAAATTTTGAGTAAGCACAAAAGAGGTTTCCAAGGTTGCAATTACTGCTGCAAGTGAAATCTGAAAGCATGTGACGACTACTTAAATCTTTAGATTTACTCTGCCAGTCAGTCTGTTCTGGCATTAAAAAGGAGGATATGGCTGGATCCCCATGGCTGCAAACAGCTAGCACACTTTGGCGCAACTGGACTTCAAACTCCCTCCTTGTTTCTGGCTATGCTGGGTTTGCCCTCTCTAATAAACTTAGATTGTATGGACACATTAAAATTCTATTAGGTATGTGTTGACTTACGTCAAATAGTTCCTTCATAAATACCACATGCCTGTATAGCTGAATTCATACCTACTCTCATGGCACTATCCTGGCTGCCCCAAAACTCCTCAGCCGCATTGGCCGTTCCCTGCCCCCTGATGATTCTGAAGGCTACCTGGCCTCTTTGAACCCGCCTGGAGAAGGAAAAAGTAACGATGGCTTTTTTTGTGGCTACCTCCAATATCAGAGTGGGCTACCTGCCACTGGGATTTCCTTCCAGACAGCTTTGGGTCCAGAGTGAATTTTACTCTACTACTTTCAGAGGGTTTTAACAACATATTCTCTTCCTGGCTTTGGAGAAACATAGAGGGAAAAAAGAATGGAAAGCATCAATTTTCAGTAGAACAATAAGTAAAAGGGAAAAACCTTGGTGAAATTTTAAGTTCTTAAAGTCAAGACTGCACGTAAAAGGGGATGTATGAGTATTCCACAAAGGATCTTGGGGTGACCTATAATGCTTTATGATCACAAGCACTGCATCTAAACTGGTTGCTAGAAATGGTATGTAGTTACATTTTATCATTCTAATGTACGGCATGATTTCGTAATGTTTACATTATGCATAAGCAGATGGCTAGCTGAAACATAGTAATGGAATAGGTGACATAAAACTTCCGGTAAACAGGGCAAAACCCCACACCCATTCCACGGGAGATTACCTCCTCTGCAGACAGTGGAAGATTCTTTGTTTTCTACAAAATAGAGTTTAGTGGCACTCATAATACTAATTCCCTCTTGGTGTCCCTGCAATTTTAATCATTAAGCCTGCTTCTCCTAGTTTTTAAAATGCTCACTATACACCACACTTCATGACATTTCCACAGTAAGGAGAAGTATAATTTTGGTACTTCGCACTGTGCATCAGGTGCCCTTGAGCCTGCAGGGTCCATGCAGAACTCTCAGATTCTCTCCCAGCTATTTGGGTCTCCCTCTGGCTTCCTCTCCTGCTTTTCACTGTTCCCCACAAACAACTTACTGGCTAAACAACATGGCTGATAAAACAGAAATCTCTACTATGAAAAAATACACATTAGCCGTACAAGAAGTGTTTATATATTTTCTTATTTTTTAGAAGAGACAGTACCATTTCTTCCTTTACAGGGAAAAGAATAAAGAAGCACACCAACTTTCTCTTCCTATTTCCACTTCCTTATCAAACAGAAAGTCATATTTGTAGTATGAAAACAAACACAGAGAAACACAGAGAACAAACCTGAAATTGAGTAATATTTAAACCAGGAAAAATGGCTTCTGTCTCAACATATTACCACCATAATTCCCACAGTATCCAAATATACTGGACTAGCACAAGCAGTGCTCACAATATACTGCATGAAAGTTACTGTATTTGTTTTCCCCCTTAATCACTAATTCAGAGGAATCAAGATTCTCACATGGCTTTACGTTGTCAGGAGCACAATATGGATCATGTAACACTAAACCACACTATCACTCTATGTAAAACAGTAACAACCATAACAAAACCAAAATTAACTGAATTATCCTGATTATATATATCTCCTACACATTGACACTAATATCAGTTAGCTCTTTTTGTCATCTATGAAATGAATGTAACATTCAGCTTTCATAAGCTTGCCCCAAAACCCCTCATTTTTTCAGACGGCTCAAGCAGGTTACAAGCTGTAAATTTACAAAAACTTGACAAATTAACAAAAATTCATATTAACTCTCCCCTCAGATATTTCTATATAATTGCAGAGACAAAATAAATAAATAGACACAATTTTCATACCTGTGCTGAGACCACACTGATGCTGTCAAAGCCAAGATTTCCATTGCTCTCCATGACGGCTGAATTTGCATAACATGCCCCTCCATTGCTGGATGACAGTGCTTTAGGCGGGTTAGTCTTATCCTGAGAATGACTCTGTTCACCATTTTCAGAGCCATTATGGTCAGTCTAGATGACAAATAAATAAGTAGGTAGCTAATTAAAACAAAAGCAAAATAATTAACATAAGAAAATAGAGGCCTAAAAAGAAAAGGTGGGGGAATCATATTCACGCTACCTTGCTTTCAGTACCAAGTAAATGTTTAAATGAGCATCAGTAAACATTTAGATGTTTAAATGAACTCCAAATGTATCTAAGTTGCTAACTGAGAAACTACTTCTGGCTAATCAGAGTATGTGTGGAGATTTTTCATTTTTATACCTTTATACAGAACCTCCCAAGAAAGACACCTAACCATCATGATCAATATTTGGTAGTTATTCACAGCTGCTTGCCAAACAGAGTTTATTGACCTTTATCAACTGTTCCTCCAAATAGAACAGCAACAAATTAATTTTTTCTATTTTTTTCGTGCAGTTATTACAACCAAGTACAATTGATCTTCATTTTCTTCAGTATCAGCAACAGTTTGGGAGGGGAGACCTTAAGTGAGGTAAGAGTACAAAGACAGGACAGTTTCCCTCCTCTGAGACAAATTCAGTCTCACTCATGTAAATACACAGAAAACAAGTACTCTGACATACGTGTAGAAAGCAGAACCCTGTGCAATATGGGAAACTGCAGTGTCACTACAGCAGGTCTGTGACCCAGAGCAGGGGGAAACACAGAGGTGAAGTCACTGAAGGTGAGATTCGGGCACTGCCTGCACAGTTACACTTTACAGATGACTAAGAAGGTATGTCACACTGATTTCTCCTGCCCAAAGGGGAGCTCCAAGGGCAGACTCCATTCTTTCCAGCTCTTACATACTTTCACTGTTTTCTGATGTGTTTAGTTAGCATGGCAGTGACTTAGCCGTTCAGTGCAACTGCTGAGAGCGTATGCCAGTGAAAGCAGATCACACTCACATCTGGATTCTACTCCCAGCTCTGCTTGTAACTCCCTCAGAAAAGTGAGATTGCTTCCCCTATCCACACAAATTTTACAGAGATATATCAGAATATGCAGTATGGCTGAATTCCTCAGATAAAATGGAATATCAAGAATCTCATAAAATATAACATGCACTTTAGGGCAAGTGTATTCCATTAGCGATACATTTCATTACCTGTTCATAAATCTTCAATATCACTTTAAGGATCCTTTCCACAAAGAAGAGAATATAGAATCCACCAAACACAGCAACTGCTTTCTCAATATAGTTATCTACTTTCGGGTCAAACCCAAATGCCTAACAGCGAACAAAAAAGCAATGCAAATCAGTCTGTAACATTAGTACAAAAACAAACGTCCACACACACAGATACTCCTCTAAAATACCGACTGTCTCTCTACCAACCATGGGTTTCCATGAGGATGAAATGATGAAAGGTCCTTATCTTTTTAGATTTTTTTAAAGTTTGGATTAAATGTTAATGGTATTCTAATTCAGTAGAACTTTACATGCAGAATATAGTAGTAAAGTGCAAGACAAGGAGAGTCTAACTTGTAGCCCTTTAAAGTTCACTAGAAGTTTATCCAATGCATTTCTCTTTCTGTCTAGAGGCAGAATAGCCCTGGGTCTTTCCCATGGCACAGTTAGACAGAGGTCTTGATGGCTCTGCTCACTCAACCAAAAAGAGATGGTAGCTAATGGCACTGAAGCCCACCCACAACTCTTACAAGATTGCAGCCCACACACAGAACCCAACTGCAGCATGCTTCTAAAATTAATATGCTTTAGAAACAAGTATGCAAACCAGCTAATGATTCCCCTTGCTTACCTCTGGAATGAGCTGGAAAATTGCATTAGAAAAGAGAGTACCAATGGCCAAGCCCACAAAGTAGGTTAAAACCTTGGGGAAATATGTCTTCTTTAAGAGAGGAGTTAAAACCAATCCCAGAAGTGATGCCAAGTTAATGATGGTCACAGCCAGGAAGCCAAATCCCCAAACTGTGGATAAACAAGCAGAAATACAAAATATTTTAATGTAATAACCACTTCAGGCTGTTAATTTTCTAACATCTAAATAGGCATGGCATTGGTAAAAAGAGTGGTTCCCTGGTTGAAATTATACTTCAAAAATATAAAAAACTTAAAATGCACAGATATTCAAGATGCATACCTGCAGAAAGGAAATATCTGGAAACATTCTCTGGGACTACCATATTAAAAATGTAAACTGTGGTAGCATAAGACCCGGAAGAGCTCATCTGCTCCTAGTATAAATCACATCTCTCTACAGTCAATGAAGAGTAAAAACAAAGGCTTAGACTAACACTCAAAGTAGCTGTAGCACAGAGAGAAGAGAAAACTTCTTACTAGTCCCAGAGTTAGATCTAATTGTCATTCACTCCTAAGGAACTCCAAGATGGAAAGTCTGTGGTCTTGGCCGTATTAGATGCAAAAATTCTTTCTGATAAAGGATCACTCCTTCAAATAATCCTGAGGTAGTAACTTTCTGTTCCTAATTCTGCTGGCTGAAAACACTGTCCATCGCTGCTTATCAGACAGGTGAGGTGGCAGATAGATGATAGGAAAGAAAATTATAACAGAGAAATTGAAGCATATAAGAAAGAGACTCTGGGTTCAAAAAGAAGGGCATGTCATTCAGGTACGCAATAGGGAAAACCTTTCCTAGGAAGCAGCCAATGCACCAGGGTTCACCGTAACTTAGCTTCCATCACCATAAGAATAGTCTCAGATTTCTACAGTTCCGACACCAGGACTTGTACAAAGCCATTCCATAACTATTCTGAAATCTGAATTATAGGTTGGAGGCAGGGTGGGGTTGCTGTTGTTGTTCATAAGCAATCACAAAGTTGTGCCTCTATGCATGACTACTGCTTTTCCCAGTGATATCAAGTCCCTGTGAGTTCAGAAAAAAGCTTTAAAGGTTGCACTGAAGAGAGAGGTCCACAAAGCTGCCTCAGGTAATGCCACAGAACCACAAAATTATCCACATACACAGCATGTTTGTCTATAAAAATTAACACCAAATAATAATCAAAGCCAATACAATGCTGGCTATATCAGAACAGTTTAGCATAACCGAGAAAGTTGCATCATTATAAAGGTTACCATATGTATGTAGAGAAGTTACCAGAAGTTTCTCCATAGCAGAAATCAACAAATCAGATTACGATCTGCGGCCCAACTTCCCTGCAACACAATCAGCTAATATGCTAAACTAGATTCCTCACCTGCAACTGAGATGGCTCTACTTTGTTTGCACAGTGTCACAGTTTTTATATGTAATGAACTTTATATTGTGTCAAGAATGGAAAGCATTAGAAACACTTAAAACATTTGCAGAAAGTAAATCAATGCCAATTATAACATTAATTTGCCATTTTTGAGAGACAGGGAGAAGGAAAAAAACACACAACTAGGTAAGCATAGATTCACTAAGCTACACAGGAGATTAATCTCCATTCAAATAAATGGCATTTAAGCTTGTAAATATATTTTTGAAATCAAATATACAATGTGCTTTCAATGCCATTGTGAGTCATAAACCACTCTTTACAGTTTGGGATTACTACAGAAGCACAAGTCTCTTTCAGCTTAGTATATGGACAACCCCTACACATTATTCTGTGCAAAACATACGTTTTAAACTGAGTTAACAAAATAAAAACCCCATTTATCAGATATGACACATTTAGTATACGTGTTCAAATTACTTCAGACACAAGAAATTAGAATCGAATTCAAAAATTACAATAAAAAAGCAGTACTGATTACTTTTTACAACAAAAGAGACACAGGATAAATGTACAAATTGTGTGTGTAGATCAGAGGGTGACAAAAATGACAGGAGAATGGACCTTGAAACCAAGCACAGGAGAATAGGTTATTGCCAGATTGTGAGAGAAGTTCTCAGGATACTATATGCTTCACTAACAAATGCTCTAACTTTCACGCTAGTGCTCTTTGTTCAGAACAGTAAAACCCACTGGGACACTTAACTTGAGGTACATGCTATAAATGAATCAGCTGTCACCACTTTGTATGCTTAATGTAATGGGAGATGTCTCATAACGTACTAAAGCACCTGTGCTCACAATAGGGACATATTCTAAGCCACTGGTATGTAATATCTCCTTTTGTCAGCAAAAAAAACGTAAAAGCCTTTCTTCATCCTGACTTACCAGAGATTAGGAGTGCCTGAACATAGATGTGGTTTTACTTTTAAAAATCTGTCCTAGATCTCGATGGCCCAAATAACTTGGGATTTTACATACTGATGTTTTGTTTCTGATTTACTCACCCAAAGTGGAACAATAAGGAAGAATTAAAATAAGTTATTAAATAACCTCAGACAATGAAACAATAAATTCAGTATTATCCATCCTAGGCATGCCACGGATCCTGCAATGAGCCTCAGCAGTACAGTGACTTGTTTAAACTAAAGAAATTTTTAAAGGCATAAAATAAATCTAAGGTCTTTCTTATACAATCTCCAGGAAGGTGCCTCTAGGCCTTGTGGCAAGATTTTCTTTGAGTTCCGAAAGACCTGAAGTATAATTGGAAAGGAAATAAAAGCAAAAAGATTACCCCATAATTACACAATTACGGGAACTGGCACTTCAAGGAGAATACCACAAATTGAAGGGTGAGGGTGGACAAGGTGATTAAATTTCAAGACAACCAGTATTGCCAAAGTTCCTGCATTACTGACTTGTTTCACAGTATCATGTATGCACTGCTGTCTCAAAGCTGGTTTTATTCACTAGGACTCCATTCACACTAAGCATCTCAGAAAGCTGGCTAGTCTGACTTTACTTATGAGAGCAGAGCGTTCTACTTAGGATGCACACTCTCTTCCCCTGAGACTGGTGGCACAGCCAGCTTCTGCCAGCTACCACTGTTCTTTCTGTGCCTAGAATCGTAGTCCCAAAAAGACAGCCAAGGCACCCAAAGCCATAAGAAATCAAAAAAAATAAACCAGCAGGAGTGCAAGTAAGATGCCCTCCTTAGGGCACCATTGCTCAGCATTGCTGATTATAAGAAGGGGGAACAACTGCTCTGGGCCTTCCTGAGGCAGGCTCAGGCTCTTCCTTAGCCCTGTCCTGTGAAGAGGAAATAAGGGTACAAATACCGTTCTGAAGCAGCCAAGCAGACAGCATGGAACCTGTTCGCCTTGGACAGAAGGAATATCCCTGGGGATTCCTGGCTATTTCATGCAGCTCTATACACCTCCCTATTACTTTTCAGAGAAGCAAGAAACTGAAGGACATGAGCGTGTCCCTGAGGTTTGCTAGGTTAGATATGAGTTATACAAACCCCAAGGAAAAAGACATGCCATATGCTGCCTTTTAACTTCTACTCTGCTTTGGCAGCACTTTTTTTTAATTGCAACTAGCAGTCCCGTAAAGCTTATTGTACTAATTTCTTCTATCTGTCTTGTCCATTTCTATTTTGGAGGACAGTACATTAAATGTGTGAGAGTCCCTGGGCCGAAAATTCACATTAAGCACAGCTGGAAACACGTGTAGAGTATTTTGCTTCACGGGCAGTAACTAAAAGCAGCTGGTCTCAATGCTGCCCCAGTATAGACTCAGCATGTGATGGGGTGGAGGTGTGCATAAACCACTGGGCCTTTCTGTGAATCTTCGTTCAAAATAAGGACTACTATGTGTCAGAGCCTCATGCACTTGTGGTTTTAAAGTACCCTAACCATGGGCCTTGCAGATTTCTTCTGTGGCAGCCAAGGGAGGGGCAGGTAGAAGGCTCCCTTGCTTATCTGGCTGCTGGACGTTCCTTCTGAGCTAGCAGGATAAAAGAAAAACAAGAGGGATGGATAGCTTAGGAGGTTAACTACAAGTCGAGCTTTCCATGTACAATCTACTTAAACAGCCCCAAACAAAACAAAACAAAAAAAAAAAAAGAGATCAATCCGTCTTGTGCAGATTATTATGTACTTCGTGACAACACATGCCCTCATATGGTATAAGCAATCTAGAACAACCATGGTAAATGAATGCCATGGTTTCTGTGATTAATCAATTACAATTCTAATTATGCACTGATATAGCTAAGGTTTAGGAATTATCTATCTTAATAAATACCATCACTTATATTAACCAGAATGTTATTTATACTAGTATTTCATAAGCTATGAAAAACTCTGCTGTATCTCTGATCATAAATACTGACATTAGGCACCCAATCATCTGACATCCTAACTTTCAACTTTAATTCAGCTGAATCTCTTGGAACAATAAATTTGGAATACTGAGTCAAATACACAGGTCATTATATATTTGATCCTTATCAGTGCAAGAAGTGACTTCATCAACCAGGTGAATCTTTCCTGGCCTACATTTTTTACTGCAATGTACATTCTGTGCACAATAAATGCAGAAATAATAGTGAGAAAAATAAGAGGAAGGAAGATTAAGCTACACAGCCACATGATGATGTTCCACATGGAGATGGCACCACAGAAGATAACATGAAAGCAGGAGTCAGAGTTTAGAAAGAATATGAGCATTTTTCCTTAGTAAAACAGACACTGGCTTCCCTGACGTCATGACTCCCACCTGCAAATAACTCCACTCAAATGCAATCCCTTGCATTAATTTTACCGTGTGTTGCCTTCATACGTGCACATCCCCATAAGTCTGATTTCCCACTGCAAATCACCTGCACAAACTCCCTTCCTGTACTCCCACCTTCTCTCCTATTAACCAGCTATTAGCTGAGTCTTTATGCTTCAAGGCACAAACCATTATCCAAATTAAACAGATCAGAACAGCTCTTATTTTAATGGGCAAATTATTCCATTACTAGCTACTTGGTTCTTCCACCTTTCTCTAAAACATTTTGAGTAGATCACTGTCAAGAGATAGAACATTTATTTAGATAGTCTACTGACCTGAAACAGCATTTTTATGTTCCCACTTTACAATTATATCCTCCTAAACAAGATACTCCTTTTATGTATAGATAAAAGCTTACTATTCCCCTAAGAAAACCCCACTCCAGTTGCAGTATTAACACAATTAATATTAACTAACCTTGTAAAGACTGTGGTTTAGATGTATCCACAAAGTTTCCCTGATGATCACATGGGTGAAAAATTAGCTGTTGCAAAACAGCAGGACATATTGTAGAGAAGCTTGAATTTGATACGTGACTGTTGTTCGGTATCCCATGCAAAGAAAAAATTTCCTCACCAGTCAAGCACTGGAACAAAAAGGGATTTGGCCAACTTAATACATTAATGCAAAACCAAAAAATAAGTCATACACAGGGACATCCAAGAATTACAATATGAATACATTCTCAAGGAAACACAATGTTTTAATGCTGTGCATGAAAACACTGTGATTACTTAATGTGAAGCAGAAGTGATTCAAAGCATTTTAAGTAAGATAAACTACAAATCAATGAAACATGCTTTAAATAGACATTTGCAAATCTTATGCCCTATGAACCAGGACAGTTAAACTTTACAATGTATTTGGGAAAAAACCTTCAAGGTAGTTGAAATCTCATGTAATTACAAAGTAATTAAGCACAAACTAGATAGACTGACAGAATATGTCACAAAATTATTGGTAATTCAGTGACTGCTCATTCGTGTGAGTCACCACTTCTACTTTGCAACAATGCTTCTTATTTATCTCCCCAAATCAGCTTTTTATAAATGGTCTAAATGTTAGCAGCACTCAACATTTTTCATTCATTTTATAGCAATAATCGTTAACAGCAAACATCGTTTTGTAAAATCATACCGTAGTCCAATGAGATAAACTCTTACATGGGATCTTCACATTGCCTTCAGCTCAGGACATAACAACATCTAATAGGTCAAGGACAAATGAACTTAGCAGTAATAAACCAGGGGCAAGGCTAGTTGCACTGTTCGTTATTTTCAAGCAAAAAGATAACAGAAAAATCATGAAATATATCAAAATATACTTCTACAGAAAAATTGAGTATTTTTATACGAAATGTTCTATACTGCTGAGGTCTTTCATTTAACACT
>NW_010420124.1:0-375 GCF_000710305.1 Buceros rhinoceros silvestris | reverse complement strand
AAGAGTGTTCTTTTTTAGGTGTAAAAAGTTATTTGGTTTATTGCTGTACCACAAACACATAGCAAAGATGAGAATCAAGACCAAAAAAAGTCAAATGCTTTCCTTCTGCATTAGACATTGTTAGACCATAACCCTCCCTGCAGAAAATCGCAGTGTGGCTGCACTAAGGCTAAAAGCCTTAGCAAAATAAAAACAAATTCACTCCTTGCTCTTTTCAGTTTTGCTAGCCTTCAGATTCCACAGCACTTCTCCAATAATTCAAGATTATTATTTATAAAGCAAATTCCTTCTAGAGATAAGCCAACGCAACTGCAAGTCATTTACTTCAACAGAGTGGCTTCTGCTCCGTTAATATTATTATAAGAATAATTATTA
>NW_010420123.1:0-1193 GCF_000710305.1 Buceros rhinoceros silvestris | reverse complement strand
ATATAAAAACATATGTTTTTATACATAAATATATACAAAAAATGAAACCTGGAAACCTGGAAGTGATACCCATACCCAAAAGTTAAGGATGCTACATTATAATTTTTAGGTTCCCATTTCCCTAAAGTGCTTTAGAGAGAGATGCCCTTCTCCCCTCTGCATGAAACACACAGCTGGATCCAGTCAGAGAAGCAGCGAGCGGTCTCAAAGGAACTGCAGTAACATTCTCCTGGTTCGAGCTGCCTGGATTGCAATTCTATGACACCTATTTTTTGTGTCCTGTATTAAAGCTGGTGCATGCTGGCAAAAACCACTGACACTTAAAAACCTCTCCTCTTGAGCTCGGTTAGCAGAAATACTGAAAAAACAGGCTGGGACAGAATTCTCCTTCAACTCCTACCTTCTCCTGGATCTGAGAGAGGCGTTTCCAGTGCTGCACCCAGCAACAACTGTGCTGCAGGGAACAATGCAAATTAGCCTAGAGGTTCTATACCCCATGCGACTGAATGTGAACCTTACTACTGCTGAGCAGAGCGGAGGGACTCGGCTTTGCTGGAGAGGACATACAAGACTCGAATATCAGTGGTGATACCTAGTAAGTCACCTGAATTCAGTTCAAAACCAGCCGAAGGTCTGCCAAGCTGCTAGAGCTACGAGTGTTTGGAGGAGATTTTCTCTTGTCCCGTAACAGGCAACAAGCAGCCGGGTGACCTTGGGGCTGTGCCCTCAGAGCAGAAACCAATGGTCACATAGAAGGCCCCGCTCTGAGATGAACTGCTCAGGGATGGGTCTTGCTCTGTGCCATACTTGTGCCTGTTTCTTGAGGTTGCCAGCTCCTAGCTTGGTGATGCTTGGACTTACAAGGCAAGTTTTCTCTTAAAAAGGACACATTTGGGACCAACATTTAAGTGTCTGTCTTATTGCAAGTCAGTGGGATGCTCTGGAGCCCCAGTTTGAAGGGACGTGTGTTTCTTCCTTTCCTCAACTATGCAGGCAACAGAACTTGCTTCAAGAGCAAGCAGACACCCACAGCCTCCGGGAGGCGGGAGTGCCCAACGGCAGCCCTGCCATCCTGGGGACCCAGCCGAGGATTTCTGTAAAACCCACGTGGATTTGGCAGCTATGGCCCCCACCGCGCTTTCGTCCTGCCTGTGTCTGAGGTGTCCCTGCACTCGCATCCTCCTGCCGCGCCT
>NW_010420122.1:1193-13329 GCF_000710305.1 Buceros rhinoceros silvestris | reverse complement strand
TAAAAATATATTTATATATTAGTATTTTTAACCTGATCACAACTTCTGTAGCAGCAATGCAAATCCCACAAAGTCTTGAAAGAGAACACAAAACGACCTTAAGGGATTTTCAGAAAGCAAAAGCTTAATTCAGTGGTTACCACGTGCTCTGGCTTCCCCCCCCAGCTCCCACCTTTTTTAAGCTACACCTCAAAAGGTCTTGCTTTGGCTGTGGTCTCCTTCTGGAATTCAGAGCTGTTAGTAATCACTTCTTACCTAGAGCTTGGCTGACAAATGCCATTACATTGATCGCTACTTCAGTCCAAAATAAAATAGACCAAGGGGAATATAGCCCCGGTCCATGGAAATGCAGGTGTCTGTTGAGCACTATCAGATGAAGACCATCTTTGCTGAGACAGTTGGCAAAGATGATTTACAAGTATTCCCATCCTTGGATAAGCCATAACGAAATAAAACATTTCGGATCAGTTTTTGCTATTTTTCCTGTCCTGCATTTCACGAACTTATTATCCGTAAGCATACCAATGGTGAGTAGCTTTTGACTGAGATCTGATACAAGGACAATGAGCCATCACAGCAATCACTCTGATACAAAAACAGGTCAGTGGTGAAAACTCCATGATTTCCTCTTTGTGGAAGTGTTTCTAATGCTGTCAACAATGGTGCCATGATAACCAGTTTTACTTTACGCTGAAATGAAGCTGGTGGTGCTCAAAAGGTTGTTCAGGAAAGAGGAATGAGCTATGCAGAAGCAGTTCATTCTTCATTGAAAATGGCCACTTCCCAAAGCTAAATACAGATCATCGTCAATACCCCAATCAAGAGCTTTGAAACACTACACATACCTGTTCTAAAAATGCACGTTTAATGCATTTTAGACAAGTAAATACTGCTATGAAGAGAAGGGCCAGTGTTCTGCTGCCACACAGATTCAGTGGTGCCTCAGAAGGCCTGAGCTCCACTGAAGGCTCTCCTACCACGGGGTTATTCACAGTGTCTGTTCTCTATCAAAGGCGCTCACGCTGCAGCCTTTACTTCTGCAGGGGTAATAATGATGCCTGTCTTCCTTAGCTGGCTGCCTGTTTTCTCAATGTATTTAGGAATTCACTGCTTTTGAGACCATTACCTCAGCAATATTTGCTTCAAACTGGTTATGGGCTCAAAGTTATTTCAGGACAGGATCGAATCTGGGAAGGCAGGAAGGCAGTCAAGGATTGCAGAAACCTTGTTTCTTTAAGAAGCCAGTAAAAAAAAAAAAAATCTCAGCACCACCAAAAAAATCACCTGCTATAACAAATCACTACCAGTTTTACAAAGCACAGATACAAGAGTGAAGTTTTCTGGTTTATCTGTAATAAACTTTTTCACATAACCTCTAACTCCCTTTATTAATGTGAGCACTACTGTGAATAGAAAAAAATATTAGCTTGAAATTAAAAAGAAAGCAGCATACAAATATTAAAGTCCAGAATGCACTCTTTCTTCTTCTGTAGATCTACCACAAAGGAACTTAATCTGATTGGTGTTGAATTAAACGGACACTACTTTCCTGGAAAAAGTGGCATATCTAGTGATAAGAGCAGTGTAGATAAGCTGCAGAGAAAGGAAGTCACTTCTACAAGCACAGTACTACAATAGCTTAATTTATACAGCACAGAAGTGCGATCTGGTACTACATCTGTTAGGAAAGACTAAGTACTGGCAGGACTACAAAGATGTTACAATGCTGTTCAGTAGCTCAATTTATGAGATTCATTTTAAAAAACAAAACAAAACCCCCCATGCTAAATCCATGACAAGACCAAGGTTTCTCATGAGTGGTTTTAGAGTTACAGTATAACGGAGCTTACAAAAGGTCCACAAATGAAATCTTCAGCATAGATCTATGTGCAAAATTCTATTTATCCAAAGCTTGTTATCTGAAGCAGTGTTGCATGACACCAGATTAAAGACAAAGACTGGGAACAAACAACAAAGAATTTTGCACGTTAAGCCAAAATTTTATTCAACTATGTCCGTATATGGGAAATCAACTGCCAAACGAAAAACACAGGCACAAAAGCACACATAAAGACCACCCATCTGAAAGAATAATTAAAGATAACACTGACTTTCACTAATGCAGTAAACGAGATCCATTATTATCTGCTTTGACAATGGAATGCAATTCCTCACAGGTTCTTCTGCCATTGATTGCTAAAGATGCTGGATCTTACAAGCTGTTTATTGAACCTTACAGAAACTGCAAGTTTAGCTGCCAGTCTCTAGGTTATCAATACCGATGCTGGAAGAAAAGGTGGTCTTGAAAAGTGCTAAATTAACAATAGGCAGAATGCTAATTGGCTACAGAAGTCGCACACACACACAAAAAAAGAGGGCCAGCTATTGAATCTAGATCTACACTGTGGGTGAGCAGTACAGCATTACGTTATGAGAAACTGATACTACAGTCTATTGTCATAATGGCCTACATAAAGGACCACATCCTACACTGCTGCTGAAGAAAAAAAAAACTCAAGCCAAAATTAGTGTAGGATATTCTTTTCCACCTGTAACTTTTCCAGGAGGCAAGATGCTCGCCCCGACCTAATGCCTTGGGTACAATTACCCTGCCTTCGATAGCCAGAGATCAGATTTACTGAATGCTTTACCCAGGCACTGAACACAGTCACCACTCCGAATAAGCACTGCAGCACTGTACCTGCTAAGCAGCATTCCCAGCTGGAATTGCAGAGCTCAAGCATTCTGCATGCTGTCTAACTCTTCACGAACACAACGCCACTGGCTTTGATTTATTACTAAGGTCTAAACACTCAGGGTCTGCTTTATTCAAAACACATTCTTTGCTTTAACTTGCATTTACCCCAAGCCACTTATTCCCCTTAAAGTAACACTTTCTGCAGAATTACCTCTCTGGGTAACCATCACACGGTAAGAAAAACCCCAGTGCTGTCACAAAGGAGGAGATGGAAAGAAAACACTGGTAGCGTCAGCACAAAGAAATTTGAAATTGTCATGGAACTCCAGCCTAAGCTGAAGAGCTGCTGCTGCCAAATTGCTGTCCATAAAGAGGCATCAATTATAGAAGATGCTTTCTTTTACCGATCAGTTAAACTGCAGTGCAAACTTCAGAGCCTACCTGCTCTTTGCAGCAGTCATTAAAACAGCAAAAATGGTCATATTCAAGGTTGGGGGGTGGTGAGGGTGGTGTAGTTTGGTTTTTTGGGGCAGGCAGGGGGTGCTGGTTTTTGGGGGGTTTTTGTTTGGTTTAAATTGCTGATCTATTAGGACAACACCCACCACTGCCCTGCAGGGGGAATGTGTATTATTAGGTATGGCATCTATTGTTTTAGACATAGTTAAGGCATCTAAAGATATGGGTAGATATGCCCAGAGAGGTGGTAGATGCCCCATTCCAGGTCAGGTTGGCTCTGAGCAACCTGCTCTAGTTGCAGATATCCCTGATCTCTGCAGGGAGGTTGGACCAGATGACCTTTTAATGTCCCTTCCAACCCAAAGTATTCTATGATTCATGAGCTTCCTCACTTAGAAAAACATGTACTTAACAGTGACTGTGAACAACCTCAGATAGGTTCTATTGCTCACAAACAAGCGACAGTCATGCAGACCTGCATTCCTCCCATAATGTCAGCGTTAAGCATAATCCTTTCTTGTCTTTAAAATTAAGCAGGACAAAGTATCTATTCCTGCAAATCAGTTCAGAAAGATTAATTGAATGCAGACTAGCAGGAGAATATCAATAATTAACCCTCTGCTCATAGTTTATAGTCTAAAAACCATGCAGGCATGAAAGCGTTCAGGAATATGAAGAGTATTTCACCTAATCTTATCCTCAATTTCAACAGCAACAGTGCTGTTCCCTTTCATCTCTGTCTGAGAAAAAGTTATAATTTATCAGCAACTGGCTCACAACCTTGTGATCTCTGCAGGTAGCTCAGTAGGAGAAGACTAACAGTCACAGTAACACTCACTGTATTTAAGACACTGCTTAACTTGAAGTTATTACCTGTCCAATCTTCCTAAATTCTAATGGATAAAAGCAAACTCACAGTAGAACTCATGAATAAAGCCACACTAGCCAAGCCTATAATTCAATTTATGGCCAATTTTTCAAAAACACATTGGTGGTTAAAGTGCCTCATCTCTCACTCAATTCAAACCACAAGCACTAGCTATTGAAAAAAAAAATTAGAACAAACCACCATCAATAGTCTGTAAGTCACTTTAAGAACACTGGTAAGAACATTAAAAGCAGCTTCTTTACAATAAGCAGTCTGTCTCACTGCAACTGTATAGTGAAACTTCCACATCGTAACCTGGCCATCTTCTAGGAGGTATATAGGTGAAAAAACAGACGTTCATTTCCCAGCCTTATTATGCTTGAACTGGTATTATATGAATTCCAGAAATCTTAATTTTCAGTTTCTCAGGAAAAATAATTAACTTGTCGTTCTGAAGAAAGAATAAATGTTAGAAGTTGCCATGTTATTGTGCTGAACTGCCTTGGTTATAGTAGATGTCGTCTCCCAGAGTCCAGGTACTACAACGGCCTTTGAGTTAGATCTATCCATGTGGCTGTTCACTGGTTGTTACACTTCTTGCATTTGAGAAGAGAAATCCCAGGCAAATGCAAGTTTTAAGCAGGATGGAAAGCTCCTGTGTCCCTCCATCCCATGTTCTAGCATGCACTAGTTCAAACACCATTTCTGAAAAGTTCTGGCGTCAGTCAGAATCCCGTTATTTAATAAGCATTATGTGAGAACAAAATATTTTCTATTACTGCCATTTGGAACATTCAAACCACCAAAATCAAGAATGGCTGGAATTTTAAGAACTGCACTTTAGAATATACTTACCCTGGATTATAAAGCATAACTGCTGACAGGTTCTCACAAGACTTTGAAAGATCTGTCATAGACAAGCTGAAGGAAGACAGCAGTCCACTCTAACAACAGACCATAAAATAAATGTATTAGACAAACACTGCTGTGCTTACAAACTCTTACTGTGTTTCAGTTGATGAAATATTAACTAAAGTATGTGAAACAAATTTTTAAAAAGTATTCTACAACATTCAAGGTATGTCTATATTAGCAAGAAAATCCTGAAAAGATTTATATTTACCAAATGCTGATTTAACCTCACCTTTCTTTTCTCCCTTAGCTTAGCAGCTTCTTTGGGGTGGTTAAAGCGAAACATATTGGTTCTTCCGAGTAATATAACTGCACCTGATGATAAAAACCACAAAACATTCACTGACAACATCCTGTACCTGAAAATGCCACATAATTTTTCAGACACACGATATGCAAGCAAAAACAAAATGAAAATGCATTTTGACAATTCCAGTGTATACACACGGCTACTGTGGTACACAGTTCATTCCTTTCTCTTCCTACTTCACAAAAAACCACCAACCAAAATCCACACACGTTCACACACACAATCATGTTCACGCAGTTCAGGTAGCGAATAAATATGGGGAACGGAAGCAGCGGAAGCAGCTGCCCCGATTAGATCTGTACGCTCTTCACCAGTGCTGCTTTGGAAGCCTCCAGTAGGTACCAGATACAATGGGAATGTTCATAAACGTCACTAAACAAACGTGTCCATCCACTACTGATCACAGCCAAGTTTGACTCCACCTACACCGAAAGCTTCAGGTCTCCATAATTTCTACTCTCACTTACCTTCTTCTTTATGTGGGACAACACTGAAGTTTATCAACACTCAGAATAGGATTATTAGACTTTTATACCCAACAGCTATTTTCTGAGTGAAGAACTTTGAATAATTCATAAAGCTTAATGCACATCCATTGGATTTAACCAGTTAATGTACAGGTCACAATAATGAGATTCTGGGCAATTCTTATCATATTTTAAAGACAATGGCACCAATATTAATACTTTCCTACTTGTAAGTATATTGTCACCGATGTCTCACGACTGTCATAGCATGGAATTCTTCCAAGTTAACCAGAGAGAATCAAGCATTTGTGTGTTGGTCAGCATGAGGCATTTTTAAAAAGAAAAAGGATTGTATTACACTCACAGTATGAAAAAACTGCACTTAGACTGTCCACAACAAACAAATGCTCATCACCTGAGAATGAAATGCTGTCCTTCATACAGAATGCTCCTCATAAAATTAGTTTAAATAGGAATAACAACCCAAACAAGGATATCTAGTTTTGGAAAGTGAACGGCAAAAAGCACTAGAGTCACAACATCACTTCTTGCTGTCTATACGCCACCTCCATTTTGGACCGTATGGTCAGTTTACCTCAGACTAATCTTAAAAAGAATTACCTTTCATAAATTTGTACTCAGGTTTATATTGCAAAGTCATTTTGACACCACCTCTCATTTATATGATGACCTTTCCTTTGAGAAGTGAGCTGGGCATACTTTTTTACTTTTTAGCATACTAAAAGGGATCCCTGATGGTTAGGACTGCTGTAGTGAAAGGGCTAAAACTGTTTTTAGTCTACCACTGCTTCATAGGCTCAGCAGTTGTCCCAAACATTCATCTGTTCCACTCCTGCTGACTGCCTGGAGGGAGATTTTGTGACATCAACGAATTCTACAAAATTTCTTCAGTTACTCTCAAATGAAGAGAAAAATAATTCATTTTAAATGGTTTTGACCACTTTATTAGGCAGAAGCAACTTAAATTAATGAAAATGTTAGAATGAATACAGTTATAGATATGTGCTCATTAATTTAAAACAAAATAGGAGAGAGAGGCTTAACAAGCATACAACAGTCAAACCCAGATGACGGATGTTATCAACACCTCCGAGGTTTCTCTTTCAGTACTTCTCTGAATCCTATAATCTTGTTTGTATTATTCTATTACTAAGGAAAAACTCTACAAAAAACTCCTCTGCAAAAAAAACCCTCTGAATTCTCATTCGACAGAACTTAGATAAGCATCAACTTAGGAATCTCTTTAGGAAGAAAAAGTCTGAACAAAACCTTGCAGTCAAGTATTTGCCAAGCACCAGGTTCAACTGTTCAGTGTGGTACAACGCAGCTCTCCATCAGAATGCACCTATGCAAAGTGCAGCCTAAACGTCAGCATGGAGACATAAATGGAAAGCAAACCCCATAACAAATCCAGTTATTTACTGGAAGCGGCAATTCTTATTCTCCTTGAATGTTAAATGACAAAGAAAAAAGGTTTCTCAAATAAAACTTACAGTATTAAAAAAAACAACAAAAACTAAGCAAAAATGTTTGTGGGGTTTTCTTTATTTACGGAGCTCTGATCTCGCAATTTCACCTGTTGACTCCAACACATAAATGACCAGAGAGCACAGGAAAAAAAAAAATAGGAAAAAAAACCCACATATAAGAAAATGCCTGATGAATGTCATCAAGCATCTCTGACCCACACAGAGCAATATTTTCGAATATGCAAACCAATGTATCTATAACTAAATTCTTACCAACTTCTAAATGTCACATTTTTATTTTTAAAGGTTCTTTTAATTAATGAAGTATAAAAAACAAGCAGTGGGAGGTTACATTAAGTACAGAAGGGCTGGAAGTTTGGCCTAAAAAAAAAAAAAGAAAACTTCATTTAAACTGAGGATATATTTAAGGTAAAGGACAAACTCTAATTGTGAATATTAATTCAGTTCCTTACAGAAATCCTACCATATGTTTTTAAGGATAAAAAAATACTGGAATAAGTTACATTTACACAAAGAGCCACATGAGCCAGAATTCACAAATGCTGGAAGTAATCTGTAGAAGGAAGTGGTAATTAATTAGCATGCCTCTTTTTTCTTTTAACTCCACGACAGTCTCAAAACTTAACACACTTTCAAATGAACAGTTATTAATGATGAACGGAAACATTTAAATATATCAGCAGTTAATCAGCGCTACCTAAAGTGGATATTTAAGGAGGCTGGCACTTCATGCTGTGAGACTAAATGCTAACAAGGATACGGGGCTTGTGCACAAGTCCTTGAATTAGTTATTTTATCAGTTTTGCCCACCTGATGTCGAGGCCACCACACCCCTCTCAGATGTTCTGTCTACACATCAGCTTATGCAGCTGTTTTACACACTTTAATAACTCTAAGCAACCCCCTCCCCTTCTTTTGAGTTGTAAATTTAGACAGATTTGGGAGGAAAAAAAAGTTATGTTCCTACTTTTCACAGTACAAAAATCAAGCTGTTGTGGATGCCTGGAAGAAGGAGATAGCATCCAAATTCCTGCTTTCTTCTGAGGCACATCAAACGTTTAATGTCTTTGAAATGCAGTAGGATAAAGTAAAGATGAGTCATTGCAACTCAATTCTTATTGTTCACAGTGTTGTTTACCATTAATGTCAGTGATCCTATTACTAATAATTTATCAATGGTATTAACTCAAACAGAAGACAAAGGGGGCTGAGCTTTCTTTTTTTCCCTGTATCTGTAGCAGAATCAAGTGCACATGCCTCTCGTTTTGCCTGAATAAGACATTTTAAAAAGCCACCATCCCCTCCCTACACCAAAACTCCAGGCTGCCTGAAAGCAGACTTCTGAAGCACTTGAGTTCAGGAAAGATGCAAGACTTTCCTTATTCAACGCTGCATTCTTCCTCTGTTAGAATAAGCGTACCCTGAAAGTTACTTTCCTGGAAAGAAGGTGAGATTGTTTTTCAGCAGATGAGCTGTGTCACAGCCTCACTCCTAAAGGGGTCTTCAGCTCATTGCTAAATGGGAAGATACTCTGGGTGCTCCTGGAAGACAAAACATTCCATACCTCTACTGCAACACTCACCAGCTTACTTGTTAGCCAGTCCTTTCCAGGCCAACACAATACACCTTTGTTCCCAGCTCTCCTGGCTGCTTTTTCATTTCCAGATTTTAAAGTTTTATATTAAAATCATAACTCTGTAAAATTCCTCCAGAAGAGCTCGCCTCCCCTTTTTTGTCATTTCTCTGCAGCTGCACAGAACAGATACTCGAGCTGAATCTCCTGCTACACAAGAGGATTTGCAACAGAGTGTTCGGTAGGACTGGCCTGAAGCTCAGGGAGGGGGGCGGGGTGTCTCTGACATTATTTTAGTCCTAGAGAGATCGATCGTCTTTTTCTTACTATCACAGCAAGCTAAGCAATCTGGTATGGAGTTCACTTTATGTATAAACTTTGAATGAAATCAGTGGTAACTTTCAATTCATACTCAAGCTTATGAAGAGGCTTAAATTAGTAAAGAATTCATTTCATTTCGCCACACAGCAATTCTTTGACAGAACAAAAACTCCATGGCTCTCCTGATCGTTTTTGGCTGCAGATGAAAAGAAATGAAATTAAAATTAAACAAGAACCCCTTTACATACACACAGATTTTTTTCAGTACTGTTGCCAGAAAGAAACAAAGATGCTATATCAAAAATGAGATTACGCTGGGTAATACCTTGGTTTAGGTGTGTGGCCTCTGTAATCTGAATGCCGTTCACAGAACACTGTGCTCCATTCAGAGGTATTAGATTCACAGTACCGTTGAGGTTTTCGAAGATGCAATGCTCACTCTCCAAATCAAGGCCATGAAGAACTAAACACAAAGAAATAATATAATTAGTCTCCTAACAACTAAAAAGATTAGCATGTTGATATTAATTTACTAAGGACACACTGCACTACACATCTGAGAGTATCTTTTCTCTTTACTCCAGACAGTGTTGTCTTCCTTCATCACATCCTGCATGCCTTAACTGTTGACCCTGTTTATTGTTTTACTGTAGTGGAAAGAAGTGTGTTGGGTTGGATTTGGGCGTTTTGGTATAACATTCTTCCCTCTTATGTCCTATCACCTGATTAGCGAATGCTTCTTTCCTTCTGATTAAAAAAACAAAAAACAAAACAGAACAGAAAAGCAAAATTTACATATTTGTAGAGAGGTTTTTTGACCAATTCCACTGGGAAATAATAAAAGCTTCTTGACTTAAAGCAAGCATGCTTAAATCTGAAAAGACAGGATACAATATGCAATTGTAACCTAGCAGAGATGGCTGATGTAAGGTTTTTATGTTCTGTGAGGTTCAGGCTTTTTATCAGTTAGTTCTGCCACTTTCCTCTTCAACTCACTATCTCTGTATGTATTGTTGAATACCACAAAGCAATGCAAGTTCACTAGTTTCATGGAATTTATACAGTAATTTTAATGCAGGTATCTTTTGACCCACTAAAAATATACCAAACTAAGTTACTTGACTCTCAGTATCTCACCTGAGAATTAGGGGACACAGTTCATTTCACGAAACTGCCTTTAAGCAACATATGTGGCAAGACAGCCCAGGTCTGGCAGTCAACTGCTTTAATAAGTGAGTAAGAAATCAGTAGATGCAGCCTACCTACTTTTTACCAACTTCCAGAACTTTCTTCAAATCAAATCTACAGTCCAAAGACTGCTTTAGGTATAACAGTGTAACAACACTGTCATTATACAAAAGGTTAAGAGAGTGGCTGTGCAGTAATTGCGACAGGTGCTGTGTGAAAAAGGATGGTATTTTTACAGGATGCTATTTCAAAAGAAGCAAGAAATAAATTAGTAACAAGTGTATGAATAAATTTTAAACCCAAAAGCTATTCTAGAAGTCATGCTCTTCGAAGCAAATACCATGTAATTCAGCTCTCAAATTTTCTAAAAATGAAAAGGCACCAGAACATGCAGACAACTAACTGAAAAAGGAAAAAAATACATGAAGCTTTGTTCACATATTGTGATGTTAGAGGAAGGAAATATAAATGAAGAATGTAAAAAAATTCCATACCAATATCCTGTTCTGTCACAGCATCTTCTCTGCCAACATATGTCTGGCCCTCCTAATTAAGAGAGAAACGCACATTATTTTCAGTTGAAACCTCCCTTCCTCCCCAACAAAGACATAATTTATCCTTCCACTTTCTCAGAGTAACTTGAACAAAATACAAGTTTAAACATATACAGGAAAAAAAAAATCAAATAGCATTTTTAGAATGTTTTGACAGTCATTATTATACAATATTATAAGCAAATTCAAGTTTCAACTGTCCTGTATAGAACCACCTTGGTAGTTTTGAGGCAATTAATCTAGGTTTGGATTTCAAGCCCAGCTTTACAACGAGATGAATGACAAACCAATACACATGGGTAAGAACATTAAACTCCTGTCTCTAATTGAACAGTTGACCCTCAAGATAAACCAAAACAGTAAATTAACAGATATTTTAACAGAGACAGTTGCAAAGTGTTAAGACTTTTTCTTACTACAGCGGAGAAACATAATGAGCTTTTCATACTATAGTGGAGAAATGTAATGAGCACTCTATTAGATAGCAAATTAATACTACAATTTGTCCACTGAAAACAATCACAAGGCTATGCAAACACAGATGTGTATTTACCTTCAAGTGGTACAAGATGATACCAGTACTGAGAAGATCATCATCAATGCCAATTAGATGAGGCAGTTCAGAATCTAACACAACACCTATGCCTTCTTTCCTCAGGGCCAAGGTTTGCTCCTGTAAAGGAAGAAAGTCTATTTATGAGGACACGCAAGAAATACCACTCTCCCTTCTCTTTCTAAACCAAGTTTAATGTAACTTAGTCTGTAATATCACCAGGGGGAAAAAAAAAAAAAAAAAGGTTTTAAGCGTTCTGGGTTTTTTTTTTTTTTCCAATGCATCTGTTGTATTCCCATTGAGCATTCCCAGCTTGCTGTTCAGGAAATCTGCGAAGGTGTTACTTGAAAGAAAGACAAACAGCTGAATTATACCAGATAAGGACAATCAATCAAGAGTGTAACAAAGCAATGTTGTCTAAAAGCAAGCTATGTACCACCTTGCGTAATAGGAAAGAGAATTTAGAACTCCTCAGAATTCTGTACGGCTAAGGGATAGAAAACCGAAAACTCCTTGGTAATCCTTTAAACAAATCAAACCTTGCACAATAAAACCCCCAGACATCTGAAAACTCAGGAAGCCAAAGCAGTTCAAACACCATCCAGTGTAAGGGAAGCACTGACAACAGCAAGTAAGTGTAGGAACCATTTGCAGCAAATAATTTCAATCCTTCAAAACTCCTTTGGGCCCCACTGTACAGCCACCTGCAGGATGAAGCATCATTC
>NW_010420122.1:0-1091 GCF_000710305.1 Buceros rhinoceros silvestris | reverse complement strand
CAAGTGGGACACTTCAGCCTTGGCTAAAGTATCATGTGAGGTGGTACCGATCGGACAATATGCAATAAAGAAGAAATTAATGATAGTTCTGAAATAAGCTTTAGTATTTATGAAGTTAATTTTTCAAGTTGAAAACAAATGCTATTGGCTTCTGGGCCTGGAAGATAACAGCAACAGAGACTGTGAACACGAACACAAACCACCTTTCAAAATAAATGCATTTTTCTACCTAAACCAGCTAAGCCCTTAAGAGCCAAGGAAGACTGACAACCCATGAAGGAGAGACAATACCAGCAAGCATTCCTTCTGTGTATTATAAGGTGCATAGTTTTCTCCTGGTGCTAGTAAACACAAAAAATAGGTTTTCTGACAGCAGCGTGACTACTTTTCTAAGCCATCAGTGTGTCTCGTCCAGAGGGAACCAAGTCACTACATCGTTTGTAAGAAAAAACAGATAGATTGTTACATGTATCTTCCCAAGTACAGTGACTTGACAAACGTGAAAGAAAACAGATGCAATACCTCATTTCCCTGCACAGTCAAAACATTGTCAATTTGATACTGTTTAAAAAATTCCAAGTATGGGAACACCTGGGCAAGATGAGATGATGACACAAAGTAAAAAAGACACTTCAAAACAAAACCAAGAAATCCCACGCTGGTCATAGGTGAATTAAAAAGTTCTCCAGCATTCAGAAAGAGAGAAAGAAGCTGTGATTCATGTTACCCTGCAGCTCTCTGACATTCAAACTGCATCAGCTATTCCCCGGTATTATAAAAGTGTCACCTCATGAAACAAAATGAAAAATACAGCTTAAATCATTGCTCAAGTGAAAAAGTAATTTCAGTCAAACATGCTTATCACGTATTAAATATTTATTGAGTAGCATCTACTGTTATCACAGAATCACAGGACTGTTTTGGTTGGAAGAGACCTCTAAGGCATTGAGTCCAACTGTTCACCTAGCACTGCCACTTCACCACTGAACCACGTCCCTCAGCACCACATCTACACGTCTTTTAAACACATCCAGAGACGAGGACTCCACCACTGACCTCAGCGGCCTCTTCCAGTGCTTCACAACCCTCTC
>NW_010420121.1:7192-9394 GCF_000710305.1 Buceros rhinoceros silvestris | reverse complement strand
TAGAAGCAGACACTGTCTGCAAAGATACACCATTAACTTCAGAAAGTGCATTTACTTTAAGGAAACTGAGCTGAAAAGTGAAATCACTGAACAGAATTAGCGCTGTTCTAACTCATACCAGGACAGGTGCCCAGTAGAAACTGAACCATTATTGCCACAGGCAGTCTTCAAACATTGTGTGGCCCTCATTTTTCAGTTAGGGAATTAAAGTTCTTAGTGTTTAATGAGATTTGCAAAGGATTTTACTGATTTATAGGCTCTTTGCCTGATTCAGCAAGTCATCAGAGACTTCTCCTCAACCCCACAAAACATGGGAACCTACCAACAAAAGCTGTGCTGCTGGCTATTCTTGCCGCAGCCTGAGCACTGTTGAGCAGTATGTTTCCACAAATCAGCAGACTAATTTCTCACTTTTCGACAAACGAAGTGAAGCTGATGAGAGCTACAGAAATCCTGTCTCCTCTTCAGTGCCGTCAGCAGGGTAAGCCACCCAGGAACATCTTTGCCAGAGAGATCATCATGCTGTCAGAAGGCATTAGAAGGGTCTAAGCAACTTCAGAGCCCAGTATGCAGGACAGCATGTGCACACAGTCATCAGCTGATTCTTGGTGTGCTCATGTTTAAAAGACACCTTTCAGATGGCGTTGCTTGCAGAGTATATTCTTGGTTTGTTAACATCTCTTCCTCTCGAACTTGTCCCGTGAAGAACACACGCTGTGGAGTCTGAGTATATAGGTTGAAAGTATTCATTCTGTTCTTCAAAACGAACGTTGTAGTGTGGCATGTGATGTCAGAACAATCAGTTCATATTTGTTTTAATTGTGATTCAGGGTGTCTTAGATACAAGTCACTCTAAAAAGCTGACTTAGTTGAATGGATGTTTCTCTAGCTTCTTATTGGAGAAAATCCTATTATTTGGAGTATAGATAAAATTAAAAATGAATTTCACAGAAATGTGGACAGAATAAAAATTATAGTGTATTTATGAAAAATGTTGGAAGATTGTCTTTATTACATATACTGTAATTTTTACTTGTGTTTTGTTAAATCAATAATTTAAAATATTTTAAAGTGTTTTCATTTCCTCATTACTTATTCTCTAAAATACCTGAAATGAAATTAAAAATGGTCAAAACAGTTTTCTCTTAGTTGGTTCCAATGAACAGGCCTGTTCAGTCTGATATTTGAAAAGCTTTCCACCCATCTGTTTTCTCTTTTGATCTTTGGCGTTTTACCCATTGAGATTAAGAAGTGATTGAAGAGGTAACATCCGTACCCTTTCCAAACCTGGCAAGTAAACACAGGAAATTTGGTGGAATTAAACTTTTGTAAAAGGCCTGTAACTCTCTAAGTGTGTGTCCACAGTAAATACAGGGAAATCGTTACTTGTCCTCTGATTTCACAGTAGCATAGAGTGAAAAGCTCAACAGAATATGTAAAGGGCATGTTCTTGTTTATTCAAGATCATGCTCTTTTTTAACAAAAAGCTGCTTTAGCTAGTCTGTAATACTGGTTTTCTGCTTTGTGGGCTAAAAACAAAAAAGGAAATTGTAGACAATAAGAGAAATTCCAATTTATAAAGTAATAACTGGAAGGAGTACCACTACTCTTCCTCCTGTAGCAACAAAGGCGGCACTCTTAAATGGCATACTCTTAAAGTAGAGCTTTTATGCACACAGGGCTTCATTTATAGCACTCCAGCTCCTACTAAAATTAGTGACATAGAAATAAGGCATGTAGTCTTTTGAAACAAACTCCTATCAATCACATGAATATTCCATTAAGCTTTCTAGACAGATGGAAGCAGAAAACAAAAACTTGCCTTGGCTACACAAAATGTACCTCAGGAGAGTCACTTTGCTGTTTCCTAGATATCTGACGAAGAAGGTCTTGTCCACATTTCTGGGAAGAAAAAAACAAACAAACCACCAATCATCAAGCATACTTCTCCAGTGATGAAAAGGAAATTATTAATATTTAATATCAGGAATTATTGCTAGGAACAACTAGGAGTTTCAACTTATAAAAAAATAAACAGTTGCTACTCTGGGCTTCACTGTTTGGTTCTGTTCCACAACAGAGTGAAACTTTTCTTGTCTTTTCAGGTGGTGGTAAGGCCAAGTCACCCACTGTTCAGGACAGTTAACAGCAGAAGTAAATAATCTGAACAACCACCAGAATTGTAGATGATCTAAATCCTTT